>NC_038043.1:31214410-31338263 GCF_002211085.1 Panicum hallii
TTTATACACATTAATCCCTAAACAACTTTGATTTTTCCATAATTCATCATTTCATATAAATCCTGTATTTGTTTTAATTACACAAAGGTCCTTAATTTCATAAAGTTATTTCCTTATTTTACTTAACATTTGTGCTTTACTTTGCTCTAGTCAAATAAATTTGACCTTTAAGAGTATTTTCACACAATTGTACATAAAAACTTATGAAATTCATAATTTACAATTACCCTAGTCTTTGTAAAGCTTAATATACATACAACACACTAATTATCTAGTGATATCTAATTACAGGAATGTTACAGCCTTCCCCCCTTAAAAAGAATCTCGTCCCGAGATTCCGAAGCTGAACAGCAATGGATAATTAGATTTGGGGATTGGCTTGGAGAAATCTGGAAAATTCCGTTGAAGATAAGACTCAGTTTCCCAAGTCGCTTCTTCTTCGGTGTGATGATCCCATAAGATCTTGTACATCTTAACTGCCCTTCTTCTGGTGAACCTTTCCTTAGTATCCAGAATTCGAAGAGGTTGTTCAATGTACGACAAATCAGGTTTTATCTCAAGGGTACTTGTCTCAACATTTCTGTGGGTATTTTTGACACACTTCTTAAGTTGAGAGATGTGAAAGACATCGTGAATAGCTGCCCATTGAGATGGAAGACGAAGTTTGTAAGCCACTGGGCCACAAACATCAAGAATTTCAAAGGGTCCGACATACCGAGGTGCTAACTTTCCTTTTATGCCGAAACGTTGGACGCCTTTGGTAGGTGACACTCGGAGATAGACAAAATCTCCTATCTGGAATTGCAGAGGTTTTCTCCTCTTATCTGCATAACTCTTTTGTCTGGACTGAGCGGTTTTAAGATTAGATTGAATAACCTTAACCTTATCTTCGGCTTCAACAACTAGGTCTGGTCCGAAGATTTTGCGTTCACCGGTCTCTGACCAACTCAAAGGAGTTCGGCATCGGCGACCATATAATGCTTCGAAAGGAGCCATTTGAAGACTAGCTTGGTAACTGTTGTTGTAGGCAAATTCAGCTAGAGCAAGACACTTGTCCCAACTTGTACCATAGTGAATAATACAAGCTCGGAGCATGTCTTCAAGAATTTGATTAACTCGCTCAGTCTGCCCATCAGTCTGGGGGTGATATGCAGAGCTTCGAATCAATTTGGTTCCTAGAGCTGATTGTAGCTGCTCCCAGAACCGTGCGATAAATTGGGGCCCACGATCAGATATGATAGTTTTCGGAACCCCATGCAATCGAACGATTTGTTCCAGATAGACTTCGGCATACTTCTTAGCAGAGTAAGTGGTATGCACCGGAAGGAAATGAGCTGTTTTTGTGAGTCTATCGATGATTACCCATATGGAATCATGTTTTTGAGAGGTGTTGGGAAGACCGACAATGAAATCCATGCTAATGTCTTCCCATTTCCATGATGGTATGGGTAACGGCTGAAGTGTACCAGAGGCCTTGAGATGACTGGCTTTGACTCTCTGGCATGTATCGCACTCAGATACATATTTGGCAATTTCTCTCTTCATTCTGGTCCACCAAAAATGTTGCCGAAGATCGTGATACATCTTGGTGCTACCAGGATGAATAGAGAATTGGACAAATGTGCTTCGTCGAGGATTTGCTTACGAAGTTGATGATCCTTAGGCACAACAGTCGATCGTTGAACCATAGGACTCCTTGACGATCAGTGTGAAAACACCGATATTTAGCTTCTCCCTGGGATAGCTTGGATTTAATAATTTTGACACCCTCATCATGTAGCTGCGACATGACGATCTTTTCTCGCAAAGTAGACTCAATGGAGATCAAGTTTAAACTACCTTGGGAATAATCTCCAGATTGAGTCTCCGATTTGATGGCAAAGAGTGTCATTAAAAGTGGATACGGTCAAACAGTGACAATGTGACTTGCGGCTAAGTGCATCCGCAACTACATTAGCTCTGCCCGGATATATGTACCTCAAGGTCATAATCCTTGATTAACTCCAACCAACGCCTTTGCCTCATATTTAAATCAGCCTGAGTGAAAATATATTTAAGGCTCTTATGGTCAGTGTAAATGTTACACTTAGCGCCCATAAATGATGTCTCCATATCTTGAGAGCATGAATAACCGCTGCCAATTCAAGATCATGTGTTGGATAATTTTGCTCATGAGTCCGAAGTGCTCGGGAGGCATAAGCAATAACCCGGTTGTTTTGCATAAGAACACAACCAAGGCCAATTCCAGAAGCGTCACAGTAGACATCAAAAGGCTGGTTACTATCTGGCTGAGCTAGTACTGGAGCAGTCGTCAGAAGTTTTCTTAAAGTGTGAAATGCTTCCTCACACTTCTCGTCCCAACGGAACTTAACTTCTTTCTTGAGTAGCTCAGTCATGGGTTTAGCTATCTTGGAGAAGTCTGGAATGAATCGGCGATAGTATCCTGCCAATCCAAGGAAACTTCGTATTTGATGGACTGAAGTGGGAGGATTCCAGTCCATAACTTCTTGAACTTTGGCTGGATCAACCGATATGCCTTGACTGGAAATAGTATGTCCCAAAAATTTCACACTATCCAGCCAGAATTCACATTTTGAAAATTTGGCATAGAGGCGATGATCCCGTAATCGTTGAAGAACGACACGCAAATGGTTAGCATGGTCTTCTTTGGTTCTGGAGTAGATCAGAATATCATCGATGAAGACCACGACGAATTTATCGAGCTCCGGCATAAATACGGAATTCATGAGATACATGAAATATGCCGGTGCATTTGTAAGTCCAAATGACATGACCAGATATTCATAAAGCCCATATCTGGTTGAGAAGGCCGTTTTTGGAATGTCACTAGGCCTGATCTTGATTTGATGATAACCAGAGCGTAAATCAATCTTAGAAAAGACCTTTGCTCCAGCTAATTGATCGAATAAGATATCAATGCGGGGAAGAGGATACTTATTTTTAATAGTAACCGCATTGAAGGGGACGGTAGTCGACACATAGTCTCAGACTATCGTCTTTCTTCTTGACAAAGAGAGCAGAACAACCCCAAGGTGAAGCACTTGGACGTATATATCCCTTATCAAGAAGATCTTGAAGTTGAATTTTCAGTTCTGCTAATTCATTTGGAGGCATGCGATATGGCCTCTTGGAAATTGGAGCAGTACCCGGTTGAAGTTCAATGATGAACTCGATGTCTCGATCCGTGGCATTCCAGGCAGATCGTCGGGAAAGACATCGGGGTATTCACATACTATCGGAATATCCTTGACTTTGATATCTGTGATAGCATATGCGCAAGGGTGTAGACATTCTGGTGGAGGCAGAACAAGAGTAATGGCTCCACAATATGGTGAATCAATTTCGATAACCGGGAAGATATGTCTAACTGGACTCGATGTTCAGTCATCCAGTTTGTCCCAAGTATGACATCGATACCCTCTAAACTGAGTAAAACCAAATCAGTTTTAATCTCTTTACTACCTAACTGAATTGGCACATATCTACTTATTCGGTTGAAGTAATATTTCCTCCAGGGGTAGTGATCATATATGACCCCTGGATAGGACAAGATTCAAGTCCTAGTCGGTTCCACAGTTGTTACTAATAAAACTATGTGTTGCTCCAGAGTCAAATAAAGTAACAACTGGTTTGTGATGTATAGAAAATGTACCCGACATAATAGGAGCTCCATCTGGAAGTTCCGCAAGAGTGGTGAAGTTAATCCGTCCTTGACGAACTTGCATCACCGGCTTCTTTCCCTTATTCTGGTTTCCTTGGGTGGAGCTCGGCCCTTGATTAAGCTTCTTAGGCCGCGGGCAATCTCGGATGAAATGGTCCGCACTTCCGCAGTTGTAGCAGCGATAGTTGCTGCCTTTCTGTGCACTTGCGGAATATTTAGCCGTTGGCCAGATTGTTGTGCTGGTTGCGGGGGCACAGGAGGTCTGAACTTTCCTTGCTGCTGAGGTGGCCTAAAAACCAATCTTCCCGTAGGGGCATTGCGTTGTGGTGCTCTGGGTGGCGTATTAGGAACAACCCGATACCTCGGTGGTTGAGCACTCGAGGGTCCAGCAGGGTTCTTCCGCTTCTTCTCGGCAGAATGCGCCACAATGCAGTCTTCTTGAGTTAAGGCCATATTGACCAACTCACTGAAAGTATTTGCCTTCACAAGGTTCAGGCGTTCCTTGAGTTTGGTGTTCAGGCCCCGACGGAAATGGTCTTGCTTCTTGGCATCATTATCTGCATGATACCCCGCATACTGGCACAGATGATTGAAATTCTGTGCGTATTGCAGAACTGTGTTGGCACCTTGTGTAAGAGCCAGAAACTCATTAAGCTTTCGCTCCAACAATCCTGCGGGAATATAGTGCGCTCTGAAAGCGACCCGGAATTCATCCCATGTGATGACATGCCCTGCAGGTTGCATGGCATAAAAATTGTCCCACCAGATTCTAGCAGCACCACGAAGTTGTTGAGCAGCAAAGGAAGCTTTGCTAGAATCCGCACATGGTATGGTCAGTAGAGCGAACTTTGACTCAATAATATGGAGCCAGGCATCGGCATCCAATGGTTCCTCGGCCTTACTGAAGAAAGGCGGTTGAGTACTGAGGAAATCCTGGTAGCTAGCCACAGGAGGATTACGATCATCCCGGCCTCCTCGGAATTGTTGCTGCTGATTCAGTTGGGCTTGAACCAACATATTAAGTAATTCCGTTTGCCGAGCCATGACTTCGGCAAGGTTGGGAGGAGGTGGTGGTGGTTGCTGAGAACCACTGGCTTGATCAGCCCTGAAACCCTCCGGGGTTCCTCGTGTGGCTCCAACCATCTGAAATAAAGGAGATGTCCATTATTAACCATATATCTTTACTCCCAATTTCAGAAGACATAATCAATGCATATATTCCGCAAATCATCTCATCTCAAAATTTAAAGATAACGAACAAGATGATGAAACCGGAAATTATATTACATTGCTAACTCAGATAGTTCTCATATCACATGTCGAAAGTTACTACATAGGCCATCTATGTTACATCAAATGGCGTGAAGTTTGACTACTTAAACTATTACATTCCCTTAGATTACATCTCGAAAGTTGACGATTTTACTAAAAATCGTCGAAATTTCCCACAGAAGACTGACTGCCAGAAAGAGAATGATGGGGACTAAGAACAGGATCCCCATGCTCAGAATCAATCTCTGAGATACCCTCAATCTCTTCTGGTCTTCTTCTTCTTCTTCAGGTACTATGGGTATAGCGGGAAGTATCGGTTGCTGCTGCATTCCTCAATGTGAGCTTGGGCATCATCAGCCACAAGTATCAGATCATGAATTTGTGCCTGTAGGAACTCAATAACAGTGTCACGCTGAGTGATAATATGATCACTCTCATTGATCTGATCTTCACGATGGAGGATTGTCTCATCTCTTGCTGCAATAATTTCATCCTTCTGAGTCACCAAAGCTTGCAATTCTTCTATCTGGGTCACTTGGTGATCAGCATTCCGATAGTGGCTTTGAGCCACACCAGTTATCTGACTTACCCCATGACGCAGCAGCTTTTGGTAACGGTATTGCACATCCATAAACCTGGTAACAATACGGACGGTTTCTTCAGCTATATCTCCTAGCAAATGACCAAGATGATTTGTCCGAAAATCCCAGTCCGAATTACTCGGTCTATGGTAGGGAATAACCCAATAGGATATGAAGCAACTTCAATCGGATGTTGATTGCAGAAGAGTTTGATTCCTTCTAAAGCAGCAGTTTCAAGGGTATCCACTAGACGATATCCAACCACTTCCACTTCTATGGGAGGCCATAAGGAGCGGAAAGGGTGTTGAGGAATCATCATCTTAACCCTGCAGCGGGAAATTCCTTCTTCAAGATATTCTACCCCATCATACAGAGGAGGCTCGGTATAATGAAACATACTCAAGGATTCCCACAAAAGACGAGGAAATCCTTCCCAATGTAAACCATTGGTGTGAAAGTGCCCCTCCTGATCCCAAAAGGTATTAGCAGGAGCAGCCATCTGCGACAACAATGCAAATGGTAAGATATTTTTACCCTGTTGAGAAACTTTACAAGGTAAAATTGGATTAAGATAGCTGATTCTGATAACAGCAAAGGCTGGAAATCAGATGGATGCCTAAGATACCCAACTAAGATTCTTACTTACCCAACTAAGATAAACCAACATGTTGCCCATTTTCTTTAGGAAGCATTAAACAAGCATTCAATTTAGTTGATTAATGGATTATGCATGCACGTACTAATCGATCTCACAACCAAAAGTAACTGCCAAGTACTCTTGGTCTTACGTGGTTAGTTTCGGTGGCACAATATAAATACGTCTCTCCCTATTAACTAGTCGATAAGCCCTATCCGTCCTAGTTTCGGAATCGTGGTTAGTGTACCTGCAGAAAACCACAATGCATATATATATCCAATGAACCTTTCATGCCAGCATGTCATGAAAGCGTCCCCATTCATTACTGTTCACTATAGAAACAGCATCTGTACAATTACCGCCGTACAGACAACGTTAACATACGTTATTGGATAACGTATTCACGGGGGTACCGCAAAATGCGGGGGTATGAACAGCGATCGCCATACCCTGCGCCGAACCATATACTCCCAATGTAGTCAACCGAGGTTGGTACATTGGCAGCATCTCAAGTAGGCCACTGCTTGAGAAACAGCGTTCGGTTCGCATCACCGACAGGAAGGCCAAGCTCCCTCAGTTGGCTGAGGATTCTTACCTTCTTACCTCCCGATCGAAGATGTCGTTACAGAAAGTAAGGTTGGGTTGTGCATAAATTTAAGTTTCAACAGAAAAGTAATGCTGGAAGTTAGTCATATATATATATATCACAGCCACCTTTAATTCCCATAATAGTATTACCCTAGGGCTTACGTACTATATATAATCCTTAATGAACTAACGTAGTTCGCAAATACTTGAGTAATGAAATTTTGTACTAAAAATTACTTTTTAAGGCTAATTATATCTCCAGGGTACACTTGTTAGCTCTGATACCAGCTGTGGCAGAACCAACCTGAATTATACCGACTCAAGTACGCGAGTCCTCACTGGAGGGCTGCCTCGTACTTCAAACGGTATAATACTATTGGTCTGTCGGGTAACGTCCCGATAAACCACCGAACTCAGGATCAAACAAGGTACCTCACACGAAGGTGAGTCCAGAGATACAATGCCAAAATAATTTACACCACAGGCAGTTGTATTACAAGAATGTACAAAATAACATTTGTTCTCACTGAGGAGAGTTTATTACAACACAAGTTCAAGTTTCTAGTTCAAGCAGCGGAGTTTGAAAAGCGTAAACATTATACACGTCTTTATTACAGATGTCATGCTAGCCCTGGCATGACATCACTCGGCGGAATCAGCGTTGGTCGGGGACGTATCCCATTCAACCGACCAACCATCAGGCAATGGGTAGGGCCAAGGTGTAATGAAAGCTGGTTCATCAGTGGAAGTACCTGAGATAAATTATCAAAAGCAAGGCTGAGTATACTAATACTCAGCAAGACTTACCCGGAGTTGGGTATATCTTAGCCCATAACTAGACTCATGCTGGCTTTTAGCTTTGGGTAGGGTTTTCAGCTGAAAAGCAACAAAGAGTAGATCCTTATTTTCAATTTTTAGCTTTCAGGTTCTAGTTGAATTAACCATTCTAAGTAAGCACCTATAGCTATTCAAACATGGTAGAATCTTTACTCAAACATCATCTTTAATAATCACATAATTACTCTTGTTACTCTATGTGATAAAGGGGATAAGCAGTCTCATTTCATCGTGAGAGGCGGACGATTCTGAATCGAGATTCAACCTTGCAAGGTAAACCTAACACACACGCTTGGAACACCACAGGGTTGTTCCGAAGCAACCGTTTGCCTTTCATTCTGACTCGTGGATCAGTGCCACCACAAGCGACTGCAGGTCATATGCACTACAAAAGTGCAGGACGTACGTCTGTAGCGCGACTACAAAACCCGTACTCCTGGTTGCCCAGCAACACATATGCCTACACGTTGAACTAAGTAACCAAAAGAAGCAAATACATGTGGTGGGTGGTATGTCCACTCCTCGGGCCGATCGGTTACTAGGCTTACCGCTTACCATATTTCACGGCATGTGGCTAGTACTTTCAAACACTTAACCACCGCTACCACACACTGCGACCTTATCAAATTCATCAAAACAGACGGGGTATCATCTTGACCAGGATACCTCATAAAACTCCCGTCCGTCATCCTTATAGTGATAACAGGAATGTAAACATCACAATTCCTATATCGCGCGAGTGACAGGAAATCACTCGACTTCTACCGGTCCTATAAGCAGAGCAGCTATTCGGACTCAAGTTCTAGTGTTCAATACATCGGTACCTGGATAATGCAACTAAGTTTCCAATCAATTCCTAAGAACTTAATGCATAACAATATAAATATAAATAGTATAAGTTGTAGTGTAATGAAGTAGGGGTTATGTCCGGGGCTTGCCTTCGTTGGTGGAGTTGGGGTAAGTTAAGTTAATATCTCCCGAACTTTGGTTCGGGGCTTCAGAGAAATCCGCTACAATATTTCCGGGGTCTTCAGAATATCCTCCTTCTTGTTCCGGGAGCAGTTGATAATCCCCGTCAGCGAGCGTGGTCGAATCTATATGAGATGCAAAATTACAAGTTATAGGATGTTCTTACTTTTATTTTACTTCCCGATAAAGTTGCAATCCAACTTAAAGAAAATTACATTACGATGATAATCTAACTACCCTGTACTGGGCAGTCATTTATCGAGTACTAATTAAACTAACTAGTCCCGTTAGGCAACCGTGGTGGGTTACCCTAAACATCTAATTTAACTTTACTGGGTAGTGTATCTAATTACCTTAAGCAACACTACACACACTTAGCAATTTTTATTTATTTTATTAGCTAAACATTGTAATTAACCTTTGGTTATTACTTAATTATGGCTAACTTGAATTATTTAACCAAATCTTAAGTTAAGATAAATAATTAATATTTATGAAAATTATCATGGTTAGGTTTTATGATAATTTTACTCTAAAGGTTCTAAGTCACAAAACTAATTAAGATTAACATTGAAATATTAAGATATAATTGGAGTTTTATATTAAGATTAGGGTTTTTATACAACAATTAGGGTTCACAATTTAAGAATATCATAAACTACTTAAGTCTAGTATTCTAGAGAAGTTCCATAAATTTTCATGCATTCCAATTATTATTTATGACTCATCTTGCAATCTAAGTTTTAAAATTTATAACTTAAGTTATATTAGGTTTCTGCTTCTAAAATTTTTATGTTATATCACACTCATAAAGACCAGACTATAGTAAAAATTTCATCCCTAAATATGTATAAATACTTCTGAAATTAAATTGTCAAGCTTTTATTAACTTATAACAAAAGTAATCAAATACTCTAGCTAGAGGGTTGATCTAGACTTCAAAAATTTATACAAGCCTTCTCAATTTAGGTACAATATATGCTCCAAAAAGTAACAGCAGTAAAGCTATGAATCATACGATTTGATTAAAACATCCTTTTACTTGTATTTAGAATACAGAACAAACTAAGCACTGTCATAGCATGGTTATGAAATAAAAGTTGTAGAGTTTATCACAAGGATTCTAACCCAACTGATTTCGTATTTTTCTGATTTTTCTACTGTTTTCTACGCATTTTCAAAGTTCACAGCAGAGATCACAAATAAGATTTACAAAACAGCCCCTAGCTTTAGCACAAAACCCCCTGAAACTTTACTGTCTTCTCCAATGGAGTCCCTGGCCGTGGTCCAAGAGGGGCGGCGCCAGTTGACCGGCCAAATCCGTGATGCTCGGGTCGCAATAGTGGGGGAGAAGAGGGGGATTAGCGAGAGTAGATCGGGGGCTACCTCGGGAGGGGTTCGGTTGGGCTTCTAGGGCCGTGTACAGGTCTGCCCGCGGAGAGCAGATGGCTGGCGGCGGGGAGGTCCTGGACGGCGGTGTCCCGGCAAGTGGGGCGGCGCTGGCCTGATCCAACAGCTTCAGGGGACCGAGGGACAACTTTTGGTGGTGCTGGTTCGGGCGGAGGAGGGCGGCAGCAGCGGGTCCACGGCGACACCGAGCTCGCCGGAGTTACAGAAGAAGGGCGACGGCGTTCCGGTGTTTAGGGGCGAGGAGCTGGCGAGTGGAGGGCTAGAATAGGTCGAGGAGCTCCCAGGGGTGCTGATGCGCGCGCAACATAGGAGTTGGGCGCCCGGTGTGGAGCTGGCCACGGCAGCAGCTCGGTGGCGACCGCACGGCGGCGGCGTGGGCGTGTCCAGCGCGGAAGAGGCCAGGGAAAAAGAGGAGCCGAGGTGGGAGAGGTAGAGGGCGACGCGTGGGAGGGGAATGTAGCTGGATGTGGCACTCGGGAGGCTGCACCGGCGGTGGGCGGCGGCAGCAGGAGCAGAGCAGAGGGGGCAGCACGCGTGACAGAGGAGGAAGAAGGCATACAGGGTCAGAAGGACTGATTTGCAAATCTAGAGATTTCCAGGGACTCCTCTGTAAAGGAAAAATTCCCGTTGATACAAAAGTCTAGTGTGAAAAGTGTCTAAAGCAAAGTTGTAGAGAATTTCAAATTCTACAAGAACGTTTTAAGGTTCAAGTTCAAAATCCCAAAGAATATAGTTTTATTTTAAACTTTAGAGCACATTTCAAATTATAAACTTTGTCTTGTAATTCAAACAAAATGCTTTAATGTTTAGGGTCTTTTTGCAAGATTTCCTGCAGTAATCATTACTAACTCTTTTTACACATTAATCCCTAAACAACTTTGAATTTGACTTCCATAATTCAATCATTTCATATATAACCCTTGTATTTGTTTTAATTACACATAAGTCCTTGATTTCATACAAAGTTTATTCCTTTTTGGATTTTTAACTTAACATTTGTGCTTTACTTTGCTCTAGTCAAATAAATTTGACCTTTAAGAGTATTTTCACACAATTGTACATAAAAACTTATGAAATTCATAATTTACAATTACACCCCTAGTCCTTTGTACAAAGCTTAATATACATACAACACACTAATTATCTAGTGTCCATATCCTTAATTACAGGAATGTTACAGTATGTATCGGCAGGGAGTCCCAAATGACTCTTGATCTCAATGATGTCATGGTGGTTCTCATTCACCTCCTAAGTCACAGTCTTGCACATGCAGAAAATGCTTTTGAGCACCCTTTTGATGAAGGAATCATGGTGTCTATGGCGAGAGGAAGAGGCACCCGAAAAAGATGGAGTTGGATGAAATCTAGGATTCCTTGTAGCACCGGCATGGAGATGAGGCGCACGTGGTGCATCACCAGAATGAGGATGATTGTGTAGAGGCTCATGCTTGCAATCCTTGGGAAAAGTGATCTTTGTGACCCTTTCAATCATATACATGATATATGGAGGAGATGGCAAAAACTTCTTTGGATCATTCATTGTCTGTCTCAGCTCATTCCAAATAAAGTCCATGATGCAAAAGAGTCTTCCACCGGGCATGATACGAGCAAAAAGATTGCATGCAAAGTAGCGGAGTGTCGTGGTATCTCCATCCTTAGCATCAATAGTGGCACAGAAAAAGGAATTCATAGTATAGTAGTAAGGTTGGAGAGTGCTTGCATTACCAGCTTCAGCTAAGATAGGATTGTAGAATAGAGTGGGCAATTGATTAGGCTTCAACTGATTCTCAACATGAATAGGGTCACGCTTCTCATCATTAGAGTCAAGTCCAAGAAGCCTTGAGAAAGTCATATAGTCCACTCCATAATTGACTCCCGCGGATGTCCAAAAGAAAGCAACTTTCCTTGCATCATAGTAGAGAGGAGTGGAATTGAGCAAGGATCTCCTCATTCCAATCATAACAGAAGCCCATGATTGTAACACCCTAATGTAAATTTTCTAATTTTTAATGAATTTATTTTAGCTTAAATAAAGTTTCTAAGGTTTTTCTTGATTTATCTTGCATTTAAACTAATTTTATATCACAAGTAACTAAAACTTACTTTAGGGACAACATGTTTGTGCATTCATGCTGGTGCATCTATTTTGTTTGTTTGAATAGTTGAGTTTGAATTCAAATCCCATTTGAATTCAAATTGAATTGAGTTAGTTTGAAAAAGAAAAGAGAAGGAGATTAGGGAAAAGAAATTGGCCTAGCCGGCAGCCCACCCCTCTTTCCCTCTCTCCTAACCCGCAGCCCATCCCTTTTCCCTTCCTCCTAGGCCGGCTCCTTTCCCTCCGCACGGCCCTCCTCTCCCTCTTCTCCCCGTGGCCCAACAGCCACCCGGCCTAGCTCCCTCAACGCCAGCCCGAGCGCTCCCTCTCTCTCTGGTCGCTCGGTCCCGCATGTCAGCGCCCAGCTCCTCTCTCCTTCCTTCTTCGTCCCAGCGCACCGGCCGCCCGAAATCTCCGGCGAGCCCTAGCGCCGGGCCCGCACGCCGAGATCCCCTGCTCGGCCTTTATCTGGCTCCCGCGGACCCCCCTGCATCTCATCTCCTACCCCGCAGCTGCCCAAACCCTAGCACCGCTGCCCCGTCCTGCTCCACCGCACCAAGCCTCTGCGCCGCCGTGCACCCATCGCTCCGGTGCACCCCAGCTCCGGCCAAGACCCGCAGCAGCTCCGCCTCGTCGCCAGGAAGTTCCCCGAGGCTTCCACCCTCGACCCCAAGCCCTGCTGTGTCGGAATCGAGCCCGAGGACCGCCACCGGTATCATGCCCCGCTTGCGCGATTCCTCGCCGCCGGTGATCCCCGGACCCCCCTAACCCCTGTAGAACCTTCGCAGGATCTACACGAGTCGACCCACAGTGACCAGGAGCCCAGAGACGCCTGCATCAGTCCTCCCCGCAAGCGCCGCCCGTCCCCGCCGCTCGGCCTTCGTCGCCAGCCAGCCTGCGCTGCTTCTCTGGCCCATTCAAGCCCTCGGTGAGCCCCACATCATCCTCCTGGTCATCTTGCGCTAGATGTCATGGACCAAGGCTCGCTCTTGTAGCCGGAACGCGCGCGCCGGCGTTATGCCACCATGCCGAACCGCCCCCGTCGTCGTGCGCGCCGCCTGAGACCTCCCCGAGCCCCGCCTTAGCCCTAGGTGAATTACCCATGTCGCGTAGGCCATCCCTGACCCGAGCTCGAGTAGTTTTGACGCCCGGAGCATCGGATTTGAGGAGCTCCGGTGAGCTCGAGCCGCGCGCCGCCGCGGGAAATGGAGTCCGGCGATCTAGCGCCGCCCCCCTCCCTCGTGTTACACGCTAGCCACCCGATCTGCAGCAGATGATCAAGATTAGACCGCAGATGGATAGGGTCCAGACCGTCAGATCGTGATCCAACGGGTGAGATCTACTCGTACCGGTTCGGCTTGGCTATTTTGTTAAAGAGTCCCTGGGTTTTTCCAGAAGCAACCCGCAGTCCACACCTATTCAAAAGAAATTCCAACTAGGTCCTGTTTTTAGCGCCGAAGCCCCCTGAGCTTTCTAGATTTTGGGTCCGCAGTCCAGCCCCGGTGTTTTCGCGGATTAGACCCTAAGTCTACCCTTTAATTAAGTTCAAGTCCTCGGTTTTCGCATAGAAGCCCTGGAAAACTTCTGTTTTCTTACGGTTAAGTCCCTGGATCCTATTTTAACCCTAGTTTTCGCGTCTTAGCTCCGTTTTAGGTGGTTTTCACGCTCACGCGATCGTTGTAACGCGTAGAATAGTTTTAACTTAGTTTTGTATGCTGTTTTATTATATTGTTGTATTGTTTCTTATCTTTTGCCATTGTTTGTATGTATATGCATGTGTGGACCATGTTTTGATGTTACGATCGTGAGTAGACGTTGAGCCATCGGAAGAGTACCAGGAGCCACCTTCTTCAGAGCCCTTTGAGCAGCAGCAGGAGAACTTTGAGGAAGGCAAGTATAACATGAACGTCCTATCACTTTTAAATACAATTTCATGCTGCATTTTAATACTGTATGCCTATAAGGATTTCCTAGCCACTTTTATCCTTTATATAAATACCTTGGGTTGCATTTTGGTTAGTTGTGCTAGGTGCTGCGCTCTCACATATAACGGTCCTTTTTAATTAAATTTGATTAATGGTATATGCAACTTGATTCTGAGAGTGGCCCTTTGTGCTGTGTGCTTGAGCGGCTCACGTCTCCTTAAAATATGTTTTTGTTAGAAACATGGTTTAGGGGGCCAGCATGGTGCTTAGTGCTTGGTTGGCCACTCTCCATAAGGACCAGTTCATAGAGTGACAACCTGGGACAACCGCGCAACCACAAGACTGGAATGGGACGGTCTTGACTTACTAATTAGGTCATTTTGGTTCAGGAGTAACTTACCTGCGGGGCAAGAGGGGTGGTAAGCTTCAATGGTCCCTGCTCCTCCGGCTTGGTCTGTGTTGTGTGCTTGTACCCCCGTGAGGTGGGCCCCATCGTCGCTAATCCAGAAAACTTAGCGGTTACACCTTACTAACGTGATCCTTTGTAACGGTCTCGTAGTGCGCTTGCTAGTCATCTCACCTAAGGAAGTGTTGTGAACAACTAGCGTAGCTCACGACTTGTGGGTAAAGTTGTGCAACCTCTCGAGAGTGTAAAACTGGTATACTAGCCATGCTCACAGTCATGAGCGGCCCAGATCCTCCGTCTGATTAGTGGGGTTTACTTTTGGTGGTTTGGCTTGGTTCTCAGTAGACTCATGGTTAATTTTGATTAATTATTATGTAACTTGGGTTATGGTAATTTATCCACTTGTAGTAAATAGCTTTAATAAAATTTGCCCAGACTAAAAGCTAATGCAGTAGAGTCAGCTAACCTTAGAGCCTCATAATTCGTGTTATACTTGTTGAGTACAAGTTGCGTACTCACACTTGCCCCTCTACCCTTCTGTTCTCTTTGGGATATCTTCGAATGCTGCTCAGTACCAGGCAACATGGACGACTACATCAGCGGACTCGACGATTTCTAGGCGTTGTCTCCCAGCCGACGTCCCTGTGGCGCCCTGTTCTTCATGTATTTATTTTATGCTTCCGCATTCCTTGAACTGATTCTTGATTCAGTTGTAATAAAGATATTCATTTACTATTTATACACTTTTATTTCAAGATACGTGTTGTGATATCTTGATGATTCTATTGTATATATGCGTGACTTGATCCTGGCGCATATATGATTGCTCGATTTATGTTCTTATAAATCGGGTGTGACAATGATGTCATAGAGACCAAATTCCTTGCACTTTGCAATTGCTTGATTGAAGAAGGGATCATTGATTCTCTCAAAGTACTCCCAATCCACATACTTGTAAGGAACAATGGGGGCCTTTCCCTTGTGCAAAATGACTTAGGAGTAGAAGTCTTGATGGAGTTGACACCAAAAATGCCTTTCTAATCCTTCACATTTTCATACTTGTACACCTCCTCCTTGCGAGCATTTGAGAGAGCCACAACTTGCTTGTAGTAGTTCCTTCCCATTTGAATAGCAAATCCTTGCACAATTTGAGGACGAGCAAGCTTGGGACAAGTGGGATACTGATGTTGATCTTCCGGAAAAGCCACTTGCAGACGAGGAGGAGAGCGTGATAAATGTCCCATGCAATGCCCCTGCTGGATGGATTAGCCCGGGATGGAGGATTTGGCATGCTTGCCATCATGTAGGGGGCTTGACGTGATAGAGGTGCTTGTGAACTGCTACCTGCGGGTTCTTTGCTAGGACGACGATGGGGTCACAGTTCTCTCAGAGGAGGACTAGGAGGGAAACTTCTTCCTCTTGAATTTGCGGATCATGCTGGCGCTTTTGCCGACGCTGACCAGATGGTTCTCCTGCACCAGCTCTCCCCATTTCCTAGACAATAGATGTGGTAAGATTAAGAATAAGTTGAGGCAGCCTTGGAATGAAACGAGAAGTTCAGATGCTGCCAGGTTCGTAGACTCCGGGTATAGGTTCGGACACTCCGGCCCAAAGGTTCAGGGTATCCGAGGCTATATCCGGAGTTTTTGGACGTGGAGCACCCAAACCCTAGGTTCCAAAATTTAGAGATTTGACCATGGAAATCGAACGAAATTTGAACCAAGAGTTGCTAGACAATGGTAGAGAAAGTGCCCTAAAGATTATCCATTTTCTTCAACCACATTGAGAGATCGAGCGAGTCAAAGTTTGAATACCTTGAGAGAAGTTGAATGCGTGGGAAACCTCAAACCCAATGCCTCCCCAGAGTTTCCGGAGGGGAGATGGTTCTTCCTTCAAAGATTTGTAAGAGACGTGTGCTGGGAAGGCAAAAATCGCCCCTAGGGCGAGAGAGAGGGAGAGGAAAAAGAAAGGGCGGTGGCATCAGTGAAAGAAAGAGGAAAAGAATGGTACTAACCGCCCCCGCGGTAAATATACTCAATATTTACCAACCGGAGTATCCGGACCGGTCCGGAGTATCCGGGCATATGTCCGGAGTATCCGGCTCCCCCTAGAACTAAGCAGAAACAGCATGAAGGATCTTGATAAGGTTTAATTCCGAGGATAAGGACTAGTGGCATGAGGAAATTACTTCACTTGAGATCAGCCAGCAATCAAGCACAAGAACAATGATCTCAAGCAAGTAATATTAAAATCTAATCTTTTACAAAAGCAAAATTTTCACTCATTTATTTTGAACCATTTTTTTGCAATAACAGATAGTCTAAGAGCACTCAAATATGCACAAGAGTTCAAGTTAGGTTACGAGAATCCAAGATGTTTAGTACACTTCTCAAAGCACAAAACCTTGACTCATCTAGAGGCTTAGTGAAGATATCAGCAAGTTGCTCGTCGGTGCTTACATGTCGTAAAGCAATATCTCCCTTAGCCTCATGATCCCGCAGGAAGTGATGTTAGATATCTATGTGCTTTGTTCTGGAGTGTTTTACCAGGTTGTTTGCTAGCTTGATTGCACTCTCATTATAACACAAGAGAGGAATTGCATCAAAATGACAACCAAAGTCACTCAACGTTTGTCTCATCCACAAGAGTTGTGCACAACAAGCACCGGCGGTGACGTATTCGGCCTCCGCCGTGGATAAGGCAACCAAGTTTTGCTTCTTAGAGCTCCAAGCTACTAGGGACCGCCCAAGAAATTGACAAGTCCCCGTAGTGCTCTTTCGGTCTACTTTGCAATCGGCATAATCTGAATCGGAATAGCCAAGTAAGTCAAAAGATGAGTCCTTAGGATACCATAAGCCAAGGTTAGGAGTGAAAACCAAATATCTTATGATTCTTTTAACCGCCATCAAATGACATTCTTTCGGATTAGCTTGAAATCTTGCACACATGCACACACAAAGCATAATATCGGGCCTAGATGCACAAAGGTAAAGAAGAGATCCAATCATGGAGCGATATACCTTTTGATCCATGGCCTTGCCATCTTCATTTAGATCAAGATGTCCTTGAATTGACATGGGAGTTTTGATGGGCTTGGCATTTTCCATGTCAAATTTTTTGAGCATATCTTTGATGTACTTGGTTTGACTAATGAATGTGCCATCCTTGAGTTGTTTGATTTGAAATCCAAGGAAGAAGGTCAACTCGCCCATCATGGACATCTCAAATCTCTTTGTCATGATCCTACTAAAATCCTCACACCAAGACTTGTTAGTAGAACCAAATATAATGTCATCGACATATATTTGGCAAACAAAAATATCCTTATCAACCTTGCGAGTGAAGAGAGTAGGATCAGATTTGCCTATTTCAAAACCTTTCCTTAAGAGAAAATCCTTAAGGCATTCATACCATGCTCTTGGGGCTTGCTTGAACCCACAGAGCGCCTTATGGAGCTTGTAGACGTGGTTTGGAAACTTGGGATCTTCAAAGCCCGGTGGTTACTCAACATACACCAATTCGGAGATTGGTCCATTAAGAAAAGCACTCTTCACGTCCATTTGGTATAGCTTGAAATCATGGTGAGTAGCATAGGCAAGCAAGATATGAATTGATTCAAGCCTAGCTACGGGAGTATACGTCTCACCAAAATCCAAGCCTTCAATTTGCATGAACCCTTGAGCAACCAACCTTGCCTTGTTTCTTGTTACCACGCCATGTTCATCTTGTTTATTTCGAAAGACCCACTTGTTTCCAATGACGTTGTGCTTGGGTGTTTCAACTAAGGACTAGACTTCATTCCTTGTGAAGTTGTTCAGTTCTTCTCGCATAACCCAAAGAGAAAACAAACGAGTAATGTTCACAAAAAGTAGTCAAACGAGAATGAGTCGTTACTCCTTTACTAATACTTCCAAGAATATTATCCACAGGATGATTCTTTTGAATGATTTGATGAACTCTTGGATGAGGGATTGGGGCTTGATGTTGAATGGGTTCAACTTCTTTCTCTACTTGAGGTTGATCTTGATGTGGAGTCGAGCGTTCATCATCAGTGGCCTGAATAGTCCGGTCCTCTGTCCGGATATTCCGGACAGGAGATCTGGAGTCTCAGAACATATGTCCAGAGTATCCGGGATGCGCAGCGGAGGTTGTTGTGGATGGCCCATGAAACATCAACTCATCATTATTATCTTGATCAACTTGTTCTTGAGGCTTTATTTCACCAGTGGCTAGCTTCTTGATTGCTTTGCGTGATGGTTCTTCCATGCCTACAACAATATCAAATGTCATTAGATTCATCAAATGTCACATCACATGTAACTTCAACACAACCGAAGGTTTTCTTAAAGACACGATAGCCATGAGCATTTGAGGCATAACCAAGAAGAAAACCTTCATCAACTTTAGAAGCAAACTTAGAGTTTCTAGGCTTCTTGTTAAGAATGAAGCACTTACATTCAAAACTCTAAAGTAAGACACATTAGTATTTTTACCAAGTAGAAGCTTGTATGCCGTCTTGTTTAAGATCTTGTGTAGGTAGAGCGGTTGATGGCATGACATGCCGTGTTGATTGCATCCACCCAAAAATGATCCGGGATCTTGTATTCATCAAGCATTGTCCTTGCAGCTTCAATGAGAGTTCTATTTTTCTCTCAAAAATTTCATTTTGTTGAGGTGTGTATGGAACGGAGAACTTATGACAGATTCCCTCTTCATCGAGAAATTCTTCTATGTTGATGTTCTTGAATTCGGTGCCATTGTCACTTCTTACTCTTTTGATCTTTGTTTTAAATTCATTTTGAGCTCTTTTTGCAAACTTCTTGAATGTATCTTGCACTACGCTTTTATCATGCAAAAAGAACACCCAAGTGAAACGAGAATAATCATTAACAATGACAAAACCATATTTGTTACCACCAATGCTTATGTAAGCCACCAGGCCAAAGAGATCCATGTGTAATAGTTTAAATGGCTTGATGGTTGTGATGATGCTCTTTGATGGATGAGGAACTCCAACTTGCTTTCCGGCTTGGCACGCACTACAAACACGACCTTTCTCAAAAGAAACATTAGTTAGTCCTAGGATGTGATCCCCTTTTAGAAGCTTATTGAGATTTTTCATCCCAACGTGGGCTAGTCGGCAATGCCATAACCAACACAAGCTAGACTTTGCCACCAAACAAGTGTCAAGTTGAGCCTTCTCTTGTGAAAAATCCACTAGATAGAGCTTTCCCTTGAGTACACCCTTGAAAGCAACGGAGTCATCGCTTCTCCTAATGATGGTCACACCCTCGTTAATGAACAAACAATTGAAGCCCGAGTCACAAAGTTGTGAAATGGATAACAAATTGTAACCAAGTGACTGAACCAAAAGAACTTTTGATAGAAAATTTTGAGTTTAGAACGATGTTACCGGTGCCAAGTACTTTACTTTTTCATTTCTGGCAAATATTATATAATGGTCTCCATTTCATGCTTTTAATGTGTTGAACATATTTTCTTCTCTGGTCATGTGATTTGTACATCCACTATCGATCACCCATGTTAACCCATCAGAGAAGTATCCCTACAAAACAAGATCACTTTTTCTTTTAGGTACCGAATAATACTTGGGTCCTAGAGTGTTAGTTATAACCACCTTGGGCATCCACACATGGCTCTTCACCCTGGTGTTCCATGTGTGGTGACCCACAAACTTTACAACTACTTTACCACGGTGGTTCCTTGTTAGCACATAATCTGCATAAAAGGATTCATGAGAGGATAATTCTTGTGTCTTGGAGTTGATTGTGCTTGAGGCTTGGAACTTATCTTGCCTTGATGAGGATGCAACATATCACCCTCATCACATGTATTGCCTCCCTTAACAAACTTGACATGACTTGTTTCTTGGATCTTACCATTTCCCTTGCGGATGGGAGTAGTCATGTTCACTAGATCTCCATTTGTTCCCAAGGTGGCCGTCTTCTTGTTCTTAACAAATGGAATAGTTTGAGGAGCACCTTGCTCATTCTTCCCAAGTCCCTTGCCTTTCTCAAATTCATTCTTGTTCATATATTTTGAACCAAACCTCTTGGTATGTCTCTCAAACTCACCTACCCTTGATGAGGAATTTGCCTTGGGGACTTGCTTATGAAGAGGTGCTTCTTCTTGAAATAGTTGAGTGAGTCTAGTAATATCTTTCTTCATGGTATTTGTTTCAGCATAGTTAGTAGCAAAAGTATGAATATCAATATTAAAACACCATGCACAACCATTGCTTGCTGATGGACTAGAAGAATTCGATGTCTCACTAGTTTTGGAGGAGCTTTCCAAAAGAGTATTAAATTGAACTTCAAGTGCCGTGTGAATGGTTTGCAAGCTTGTTAAGCTCTCTTGAAGTTTCTCATTATCACTCTTCAAGTTGGCATTAGTGCCTTTGACCAAGGAAAATTTCTTAGTCAAATCATGATAGGAGGATGAGTCTCGATCTTCTAAGAGGTATGGTAAACTTAATTGGTGGAGAACTCGACGTTGATAAACCAAGGCTCCGAACGAATAGAACCTCAAAATCACTACACCACTGATCCATTAGTTATCACCCCTATCACACAGATGACATTGCCACCAAGGCTTATCCCTGCAAGCACAATCAAGAACACAAGCAAGAACAGGAGATGCAATCAAACAAACTTGATTACGAGATGGGGTCTCACAAACCAATGAACGGCGACACTGTTTGATGACAGATTGAATCTAAGCATAACCCAAACCCTAATATGGCCAGAGCTATTGAATAAAAAGGAATTAGGGGCATGCAAGTCCCCTAGACGCAACCCTAATAGGTTTCAACATGGTACATGGGCCAACGGCCCAACAGACGGTGACACAGCACCCTGACAGATTCTGAATGCCCAATTGTTTCGACGATTCCTGTCGACTCAGAAGGAATTTTGAGGTGGATCAGGTGCTATTGGAAGCTCTATGAAATTCTGGTTCCAACCATATATAGAACGTCCAAATCCGACTCCGTACGTGGCCAGGGCGTCAATTGTGGTGAAATCAGGTTCTGGAATCCGAGGTGGAGTCGAAGTCGAGTTGGACCTGGACTCCTCCTTGGTGTGGACATCCTAGCTCCTCCTCCTTGACTCCTTGGCCTTCTCCAAGTCCTTGCTGGTCCTCTCCATTGTTCCTTGAGATCCAACTGTCGCGCACGTGCTCTAGTGATCGGTCTTTGCATTGTATGCAAAGGAGAGATATCCTCATCATCCTCCCCCTCTTGAATTGGAGTCGTCCTCGACTCAAGCTCATCTTCCTCACCCAAGTATGGCTTCAAATCTGAAATATTAAATGTAGAACTAACCCCAAACTCGGGAGGCAACTTGATATGCTCACGTCTAGGCAGCACGTGTAGCAATTTGTTGTGGCCCGATCTTCTCGTAGGATCTGTGAACTTGATAAATTGTCGCTGCGTGACCTGGTGAAGAGGCAGCGCACCGCGAGGCTGTCCACGCGACGAACTACCGAGACAATCACCCTTCCACGTAACAACGTAACAGCCCACGCAATCACGCCCTATAGACGTGAAGGCACGAACTGGGTGAACCGCAGTTCGGCGTTCTACAACTCCCTCAGGAATCGAAAGAACAAATGTTGCAAGCCTCTCAAGACTCACGTATAAACAAAACTCCACGAGTTTGTGTATTCTGAATTCAATAAAATAAGATCTGACTTTTCATTGTCTAGTACAAGATATATATAGAGATAGGGGCGTTCAGCTTTGAGTAAATGGCTGCATGCGCATGCTCTAGTGGATTTCGTGGCTGGTTCGCGCGTCTTTTCAGCTTCTGGCAGCAGTTACTAAAATGAGCATAACTCCTTATTAGGATATCCAAATAATGAACCGTTTGATGGACTGGAAAGTAGACTTGAAGCCGCTTCCATCCACTTATTGAACACCATCTAACTCCTTGTATTCTGTCCGCAGTGATGCTTGGAATTCGTACCATGTGTCAGTCATCTAGCTTCTGGTTGCATTCCCATACTAAGGTGATGAACCTCCATTTTATTCATGCACACCATAGGCTTCTTGGTTCAGATGTCCAGAGGCTTGAATCCATCTTGATCCCATGCTGGTTCATACACTCCATCATTCCTAAGGACATTGAAACAAGAACTCAAAAGCATAGGCTCATTCAACATAGACTGATTATTAAACATAAGGTTAGCGTTCACCTGAGAATGAATTTTCTTCTGCAATTGTTTAGCTCTACTCCTTGTAATTGGACCAGCTATATCAAGTGGAGTTTCATTTGAAGATGAGTGAATGCTAGGCATGTCCTCATTAGCCTCCCCCTCTTGAGAAGGAGTCGTCCTCGACTCAGGCTCACCAACAAATGGAAGCAAGTCTTTGACATTGAATGTTGTACTCACATTGGAATATTCAGGTGGCAGCTCAATTTTGTAAGCATTATCATTTATCTTTTGGAGAACCTTGAACGGACCATCACCCCGAGGAGATAACTTACTCTTACGCTGTTGGGGAAAGCGATCCTTTCGTAGATGCAACCATACAAGATCTCCTGGCTGAAATGTAACCTTTTTCTTACCTTTGTTTGCTTGCTTTGCATATTGTGCTGATTTCTTCTCAATATTCTTTCTTTCTCCGCATGTAACCGCTTGATAAAGTCTGATCTTTTTGTGGCATCCAAGTTAACTTGTTCCTGTAATGGTAAAGGCAAAAGATCCATGGGAGTATGCGGTTTAAACCCATAAACAATTTCAAATGGACAAGAGTTTGTTGTAGAATGGACTGCCCTGTTATAAGCAAATTCGACATGTGGAAGGCAGTCTTCCCAGAGCTTCAAATTCTTTTTCAACACAGCACGCAACATGGTTGACAAGGTACGGTTGACAACTTCAGTTTGCCCATCCGTTTGTGGATGACAAGTGGTTGAAAATAACAACTTGGTGCCAAGCTTAGCCCACAATATCTTCCAAAAGTAGCTGAGAAATTTTGTATCCCGGTCTAAAACAATAGTCTTTGGAACTCCATGTAAACGAACGATCTCCCTGAAAAACAAATCAGCAACGTGTGAAGCATCATCGCTCTTATGACATGGGATAAAATGTGCCATTTTAGAAAAGCGATCTACAACAACAAAAATAGAATCCCTCCCCCTCTGAGACTGAGGTAACCCCAGAACAAAGTCCATAGATATATCTTCCCAAGGTACATGTGGAATAGGTAATGGAGTATATAAGCCATGGGGATTGAGGCGGGACTTAGCTTTCAAGCAAACGATGCAGCACCCAACATGCCGCTGGACATCACGTCGCATATGTGGCCAAAAGAAATGATCAGAGAGCATGTCCAATGTCTTTTTGACACCAAAATGACCAGCTAGTCCACCTGCATGTGCTTCTTGCAAAAGAACTTGACGAATCGAACAAGCTGGAATGCATATTTTGTTAGTCCGAAACAAGAAGCCATCATGCACATAATATTTATCCCAACCTTTTCCATCAATGCAACGAGAGAAAGGCTCTTTAAATTCAGCATCAGCAGCATAAAGTGTTTTAATGGATTCCAAACCAAGCACTTTTGTATCTAGTTGTGTAATCAACGCACATCTTCTAGACAAGGCATCGGCAACAATGTTATCTTCACCACGCTTATGTTTGACAACATAGGGAAACGTTTCAATGAACTCAATCCATTTAGCATGTCGACGGTTCAGCTTGCCTTGACTTTTAAGATATTTCAAAGCTTCATGATCAGAATGGATTACAAATTCTTTAGGTAACAAGTAATGTTGCCAAACTTCCAAAACACGAACTAAGGCATAAAGCTCTTTGTCATAAACCGAGTAATTCAGATGTGGACCATTTAGCTTTTCAGAAAAGTAGGCAACAGGTTTACCTTCTTGCAGCAGTACACCTCCTATGCCAATACCACTTGCATCACATTCGATCTCAAATGTCTTACCAAAATCAGGAAGTTGTAGCAGCGGTGCTTCACAAAGCTTTGTTTTCAGCTCATTGAAGGCTTGGTCTTGTTCATCTCCCCACTTGAATGGAACATCCTTCTTTGTCAAATTATTGAGGGGTGCAGCGATCATGCTGAAATCTTTAACAAAACGCCCGTAAAAACCTGCAAGACCATGAAAGCTTCGAACTTGGCTCACATTTACCGGTGTAGGCCAATCCTTTATTGCTTTAACCTTCTCTTCATCAACCTGAATACCATCTACGGAAACAACAAAGCCAAGGAAAACAACACGGTCTGTGCAAAAGGTGCACTTAGCAATGTTGCCATACAATTTCTCTTCCCTCAAAACAGCAAGTACTTGATGGATATGATCAAGATGTTCATCAAATGATTTGCTATAGATCAGAATATCATCAAAATAAACAACAACAAACTTGCCAATGAAAGCTCGTAAAACATGATTCATTAAGCGCATAAAAGTTGAAGGAGCATTTGTCAAGCCAAATGGCATCACAAGCCATTCATAGAGACCAAATTTAGTTTTAAACGCTGTTTTCCATTCATCACCAAGTTTCATGCGGATTTGATGATAACCACTACGCAAATCTATTTTGGTGAAAATGATAGAACCACTCAATTCATCTAACATGTCATCAAGTCGTGGAATGGGATGGCGATATCGAACAGTTATAGCATTGATAGCACGACAATCAACACACATGCGCCAAGAGCCATCTTTCTTTGGGACTAAAAGAACGGGAACTGCACATGGTGATAAGGATTCACGAACATACCCTTTGTCCAAAAGCTCTTTTACCTGTCGCTGAATTTCCTTTGTTTCTTCAGGATTGGTGCGGTAGGCTGGACGATTTGGAAGCGAAGCACCTGGTACCAAATCAATTTGATGCTCAATTCCACGGAGTGGAGGAAGTCCAGCTGGTATCTCATCAGGAAAAACATCTTCGAAGTCCTGTAAGAGATCAAGAACAACACTAGGCAGCGATGAAGGTAAATTGTGAGTTGAAAGTAGGACCTCCTTGTGCAAGAGCACAAAGAATGGGGTTGTGGTGTTTCTCACTTCTCTCAAATCACTCTTGCTCACAAAGAGACACTCAGTGTGGCGTGGCTGTTTAGGATTGGCATGAGGCTTTATGTGGCTGGATGGGTTAGAACTCTCTCCCTTACTTGGGTTGGGGGTCTCACTCAATTTTCTTTTGTCTGATTCCTCTCTTTTCTTGCGAGCCATATCTGAAGTATGTATCTCCTCTGGAGATAATGGAACAAGAACCACCTTCTTGTCATTGTGAATGAAAGTGTATTTGTTAGACCGTCCAAAATGCACTGAGTCCACATCAAATTGCCAGGGCCGACCAAGCAGCAAATGGCATGCTTGCATGGGGACAATATCACAATCCACCTCTCCATGATAATCACCAATGGAAAATGACAAACGAATCATGGCTGAAACCTTAACTGTCCCGGAATTATTCAGCCATTGCATATGGTACGGATGTGGATGGCGACGTGGCTGCAAACCAAGCTTCTCAACAAGCAAAGCACTAACAATATTATTGCAGCTCCCACCATCTATGATGAAACGGCACACTTGGCCTTGTACTTTGCATCGGGACTGAAATAAATTATGGCGTTGTCCTTGTTCAGCAGCAACAAACTGAGTGGAAAGAACTCTCCTAACCACCAAAGAAGGAGATGGTGTATTCATTGTAGAAGGCTCGAAATCAGAAAAATCAGCAAGCAACTCATCAAAATCAGCACTAGTAATCTCGTCAGAAGATGGAGAAATAACATCTTGTAACATGTCATTGTGAGCAAAAGTTGGAATAGGTTGAATTGCTAAACAATTCAGACCTAGCTCAAATGTACCATCCTCTGCTGAATACTCACAAGTGTCAAGATTAAAATCTGAAAATACATTGGTAAGCTCATCCTCCTCTTCACTTTGTGAATCATAAGAACCATCAGCAAGGGCAATAATAGTACGACGATTGGGACATTCAGCTTGTTTATGCCCATGACCACCACACTTAAAACACTCAATCTTGCTTGTCTTGCGTTGGGTGGCTGCAGTAGAAGAAGTGGGCTGATTTGAACTCACAGCTTTACCTTTCGTATCCAATTGTTTGGAAGAAGGTGGAATGGATCTATTTGTTCCACGAGATGAGGATTTGGGCGTTGCAGCTCCTTGCTGTTGGAATTGAGGAGTGACATCCCCTTGCTGTTGGGAATGACGCCATGAAGCATTGTATTTGTAAGACGTAGCAACTTGTCGTTCAGCCCTCTTTGCAAAATGAACCAACTCAGTGAGACAAGTGTAATTTGTCATATCCACTTTATCAGCAATGGGTTTATTGAGGCCAACCAGAAACCGAGCCATTGTTGATTCCTCATCCTCAGTTATCCCTGTACGAAGTAAGCACATTTCCAATTCCTGAAAATATTCATCAACACTGCGAGTACCTTGCACAAGATGTTTCAGTTTCAAATGTAGATCACGAGAATAATATGCAGGAACAAAACGACGTCTCATTTCCCTCTTCATGTCTTCCCAAGTTATACGATCATGCCCAACTCTTTGATATTCAGTACGGACCTGATTCCACCAAGTTATGGCATAACCTTTAAACTCAATGGCTGCAAGCTTTGCCTTCTTTTCAGCAGGGTATTCATACAAATCAAATAGTTGCTCCACTTTGGTTTCCCATTCAAAGTAATCATCAGCATTCTCCTTGCCGCTGAATGGAGGAATGGACACTTTAACCTTGCCCAAACCATCATCATTGTGACGTCGTTCATGATGACGTCGACGGTGATCACCATAACGACCACGGGCTCCAAAACGGCCAAAGTTATCACCACCATGATCATCATATGCACCACGGCGACCATAAGGATCACCTCCATGTTCAGCACTATAATTTGAAAATGTTTCAGCATCAAGATCAGGAGGATGCCCAACAGGAACACGTCGTGCTCGACCAAAACCAGCAGCAAATCCTCGGCCACGGCCACCTGCAAAGTTATCAAAACCAGCAGCGAATCCTCGGCCACGACCACCACCATCGCCACCGGCATGTTGATCATCATCCTCAATGTGTTCATCATCATGAGGTGGATGCTCCCCATGTTGCTGCTGTAGTGATCGTTGAAGCGCTTGCATCCCTTGCATCAATTGTTGCATTTGTGCACGCACTTCCTGAATTTCTTGTGCAGACACAGTGTGAGAAGGGGAATCTTCATTTCCTGCCATGTTAGTAACAAAGAGAGAGAGTAATAGGACAAAATATATGTGGAATCACTCCCTCACCACTTACAAAACAAGTTCTTTCTCTCCCTGAAAAGAGCAAGAACCGGGGCTGCAATTTGTAGTGGAAGAGTGATTGTAACAGCAACGATGGTGCAACAACTCACGGCGCGTTTTAAGTGGAGCTTGGTGGGGTAATATGTAAGTGGAATGCGCTGATAAATGTAGTTATGCAAAACCGAATAATAATCCAAGAACACAAGTCTAAGTTGCTGAATATAAAGGAAAAGATGCACAAAGAAAGGAACACGATGTAGGAAGTGGATAGATGAACACCAATTGCACCAAACGAAACTTGTTGCTGCCCAAACTCCTTTTTGGTGTGCTGAACACAATTCTCTTTTATTTCTTTTCTTTCCTTTTTTTTGAACAAGAACTCGTTGTTTTCAGTCCTTCTTTTGACCAATATACATCTTTTCTTTTAAGATTTGTGACAACACAGCAAAACTTTCAACTGAGGGGCGCACAAGGATCAACCAAGATGGATGGTGCAGCACAAAAACAAGAAACTCGGAAGGGGAATATGTGGCGGGTAGAAAACAAGGGTGGGACGGGTGGGTATTTTTTTGTTATATATATGCAGCAAGCAAAGACGATCAGATCAAGGATGGGATGGAACAAAGATAACAGCTAGAACAATGAGGGGAAAAAAAAATTCAGCAACTAGACAAATCTTAAAGGATTAAAACTCGATAAAGCAAACTACAAAATCAGTAGCACGTATGAATTTGGGCTGTAGGTTTTCTTTTTGGCTATTAGTGGACAGTAGGTATATAAAATCTATCCTACCAGAAACAAGAACAATCCTACTGAGGAAACGGAGGCTGTGATACCAGATGATATGCTCACGTCTAGGCAGCACGTGTAGCAATTTGTTGTGGCCCGATCTTCTCGTAGGATCTGTGAACTTGATAAATTGTCGCTGCGTGACCTGGTGAAGAGGCAGCGCACCGCGAGGCTGTCCACGCGACGAACTACCGAGACAATCACCCTTCCACGTAACAACGTAACAGCCCACGCAATCACGCCCTATAGACGTGAAGGCACGAACTGGGTGAACCGCAGTTCGGCGTTCTACAACTCCCTCAGGAATCGAAAGAACAAATGTTGCAAGCCTCTCAAGACTCACGTATAAACAAAACTCCACGAGTTTGTATATTCTGAATTCAATAAAATAAGATCTAACTTTTCATTGTCTAGTACAAGATATATATATAGAGATAGGGGCGTTCAGCTTTGAGTAAATGGCTGCATGCGCATGCTCTAGTGGATTTCGTGGCTGGTTCGCGCGTCTTTTCAGCTTCTGGCAGCAGTTACTAAAATGAGCATAACTCCTTATTAGGATATCCAAATAATGAACCGTTTGATGGACTGGAAAGTAGACTTGAAGACGCTTCCATCCACTTATTGAACACCGTCTAACTCCTTGTATTCTGTCCGCAGTGATGCTTGGAATTCGTACCATGTGTCAGTCATCTAGCTTCTGGTTGCATTCCCATGCTAAGGTGATGAACCTCCATTTTATTCATGCACACCATAGGCTTCTTGGTTCAGATGTCCAGAGGCTTGAATCTATCTTGATCCCATGCTGGTTCATACACTCCATCATTCCTAAGGACATTGAAACAAGAACTCAAAAGCATAGGCTCATTCAACATAGACTGATTATTAAACATAAGGTTAGCGTTCACCTGAGAATGAATTTCCTTCTGCAATTGTTTAGCTCTACTCCTTATAATTGGACCAGCTATATCAAGTGGAGTTTCATTTGAAGATGAGTGAATGCTAGGCATGTCCTCATTACAACTCAAATTTATATGCATTGTCATTTATCTTCTCAAGAATGTTAAAAGGTCCAGCGGCAAGTGGCATGAGCTTGGACTTTCTCAAATCCGGAAACCTATCTTTTCTCAAATGAACCCACACCAAATCACCGAGTTCCAATTTTACCTCCTTCCTACCTTTACTAGCAGCAATTCAATACATTTCATTCATTTTTTCAATTTGCAACTTAGTAGTTTCATGCAACTTAAGAATAAATTCTGAACGTTGTGTAACATCTAAGTTCACAATTTCAGAAGGTGGTAAAGATAGCAAATCAATTGGAGCACGAGGATTGAAACCATATACTACCATAAACAGACTTAACTTGGTTGTGGAGTGAATATATCTGTTATAAGCAAACTCAATATATTGCAAACACTCCTCCCACAACCTCAAATTATCTTTCAAAACAGCCCGCAACGTAGTAGATAAGGTACGATTAACTACCTCCATTTGCCCATCAGTTTGTGGATGATAAGCAATAGAAAACAACAACTTCATTCCAAATTTATACCATAAAGTTCTCCAAAAATGGCTCAAAAACTTAGCATCCCTATCAGAAATAATAGTATTTGGTACACCAGCAACATGTGAAGCATTGTTGGTCTTGTGACAGGGTATAAAAATGCTATTTTAGAGAAACGATCAACAACCATAAAGACACTATCCCTCCCCCTCTTTGTTCTAGGCAATCCTAAAACAAAATCCATAGAAATATTCTCCCAAGGTGCACGAGGAATAGGAAGAGGCATATAAAGACCATGTGGATTAAGTCGAGACTTAGCTTTGTTGCATGTGGTGCAACGCGAGACGTAGCGCTCCACATCACGCTGCATCCGTGGCCAAAAGAAGTGAGTGGCCAGCATGTCCTCCATCTTTTTAACACCAAAATATCCCATCAAACCACCACCATTCGGTTCCTGCAATAGCAAAAGACGAATGGAGCTAGCTGGAACACACAGCTTGTTAGCACGGTAGAGAAGGCCTTCACGCAGCAAAATTTTTTGCCACGTTCTTCCCTCTCTACAATTTTCAAAAGCATCTTTGAATTCCAAATCAGTAGCATATAATCTCTTTATGGTCTCTAAACCAAAAATTTTATGAGAAAGTTGGGACAGCATGGTATAACATCTAGATAAAGCATCGGCAATCACATTGTCTTTCCCTTTCTTATGTTTAATGATGTAAGGAAATGACTCTATGAACTCAATCCATTTAGCATGATGTTTGTTCAGAGTAGCTTGCCCTTTAAGATACTTCAAAGATTCATGATCCGAATATATGACAAATTCTTTAGACCATAGGTAATGTTGCCAAGTTTGTAAGACTCGCACTAAAGCATAAAATTCTTTGTCATATGTAGAATAATTCAGCGAAGGACCATGCAATTTTTATCTAAAAAAAGCACTGGTTTACCTCCTTGTATGAGCACTCCTCCAATTTCAATCCTGCTTGCATCACACTCAAGCTCGAAGGTCTTCTCAAAATCAGGAAGTTGCAGCAATGGTGCCTGTGTGAGCTTCGACTTGAGAGCATCAAAAGCTTGTTGTTGTGCTGGTCCCCATCGAAACGCCATTCCGTTCTTTGTCAACCCTTGGAGAGGTGCTGCAATGGTGCTGAAATCCCGCACGTAACACCGGTAAAACCTGCAAGACCAAGAAAACTTCGAACCTGCGTGACCGTAGTCGGAAGTGGCCAGCTTGTGATGGCAACAATCTTTGCCTCGTCCACCTCAATGCCCTGCGATGTAACAACATAACTAAGAAAAGACACACGATCGGTGCAAAAGGTGCACTTCTCAAGGTTACCAAATAAACGTGCATCGCGCAAGACATTAAAAACAGCACGCAAATGCTCAAGATGTGCATCATATGACTTGCTGTAAATAAGGATATCATCAAAATAAACCACCACAAATTTACCAATGAAAGCATGTAATACCTCATTCATCAATCTCATGAAAGTGCTGGGCGCATTAGTTAAACCAAAAGATATGACTAACCATTCATAAAGACAGAACTTGGTTTTAAAGATAGTTTTCCATTCATCCCCTAAAGCCATACGAATCTGATGATACCCACTATATAAATTAATCTTGGAGAATATAACAGAACCACTCAACTCATTAAGCATGTCATCCAAACGAGGAATAGGATAGCAATATCGAATGGTAATGTTACTGATGGCTCTACAATCAACACACATGCGCCAAGTGCCATCTTTTTTAGGAACCAAAGAACAGGAACAGAACAAGGACTAAGGTTCTCACGAATGTACCCGCGGTCCAGAAGGTCTTGGACTTGTCGCTGAATTTCCTTAGTCTCGTCGGGGTTGGTCCTGTAGGCGTGATTTGGCAAGCTCACCCCTGGAATCAAATCAATCTTGTGCTCAATGCCTCGCACAGGTGGTAATCCGGGGGGTAGCTCCGATGGAAAGACATCCATATACTCCTGCAAAAGGTTAGCAACAGCAGGTGGCAAAACAATGGACGCGACCTCAATGGAATATAAAGCATGTTTGCACACTAAAGCATAGCAAGGTCCAGTAGAGGCACATAACTCATCAAGATCAATTTTAGTTGCAAACAAAATAGGATTGTTTAACTTAATAGGTTGCTAATTTTCAGAATTGAAAATACCCTTTTGTTTAGCATTATTCTTTTTCTCATTCTCAAATTGCACAATTTCAGTGGGAGTCATTGGCAGCAACATAATTTTCTTGCCCTTATGCATGAGAGTATACTTATTAGATCTACCATAGTGATCAGTATCAAACTCCCAAGGACATCCCAACAAAAGAGAGTAAGCATCCGTAGGCACCACATCAAAATCAGCAAAGTCATGGTAAGATCCAATTAAAAAAATATATCCTTGGTGTTTTTGTTACCTTTACCTTACCGTTGTTGTTAAACCATTGAATGTGATAAGGATATGGATGCTCCCGTGTGGTCAAGCCAAGCTTCTTGACCACCTCATCATTCTCCAAATTGTTGCAGCTACCTCCGTCAATGATTGTATGCACACGGGTGTCCTTGACGACAAGAAACATGTTGAAAAGGTTGTGACGTTGGCGTTTGTCGTCCTCTCCCACCGTGGCGCTCAAAGCTCGGTGCACAATTAAGGTCCTATAGTTATTGGTCGCAGATGTACCAAGAACCTCCTCAACACCATCATCGGAACCTGAATGGTTAGCTTCAATAATATTTTCATCTTCAATATCAGAAGCACTAACATACCCACCATCAGTAGTAGCAATGCTCGCCCGTTTTTAGGGCAATCTCGCTGCATATGGCCAAATCCATGGCAGCGGTGGCATTTGATGTCGGAGGTGCGACCATTGGAAGTGTTGGGCACTATAGCCTTTGCTGCAATACCAGGAGGCGTCTGGGACTTGCTGTTGTCTTGTCCCTTTGATGTTGAAGGTGCGGTGCTGCGTACAACACTGGAGGAGGGAGGTGTGGCCGCACGTACGCTCGAGGAGGGCGCCGCTTTGGCTAGCGCCGGAAGCTGCCGTGGCATGAAGGTGTTGTTCCGCCACTGCTGTTGGTGACCCTGCAGTTCTTTTTCTGCCAACATAGCAAGTTGAAACAAACGTTGTATAGAATGATATTCCTTTATAATCAACTATGCCCTGGATCTCACGTCGCAAGACCCCATAAAACCTAACAATCTGGTCTTCCTGATCCTCAACTACCCACAATGAAGCATACCTTTCTGCAACTCTTGGTAGTACTCTTGGACAAACATATCACCTTGATCAAAGCGTTGTAATTTCTTATGAAGATCACGTCTATATGATGGAGGAACAAACCTAGCGCGCATCTCTTCTTTTAATGCAGTCCATGTCTGTGGGGCATTATGTGCATTGAGAAGTACATTCCACCAAATGATAGCAAAATCTTTAAACTTACTAGTGGCTTGTCTAACTCTATGACGCTCAGGAACAAGATAGGAGCTAAATTTTTGTTCTACCATCATCGCCCAATCCAAGTAAGTCTCAGCATCATAAGATCCATAAAACGGTGGAATAGAAAACTTAATCTTAGCATAAGGATCATTATCTTGCTCAGGAGCATGAGGATGACGTCTACCATTACCTCCCATACCTTGACGTTGATGTAGAAGGCGACGGTGCTGCTGTGCATCAACTCGTCGTCGTCGAACTCATCCTCTATGTCATTGTGAGCAAGGTCGCCGGCAGTAGAGACGATGGGGGGTGGAGCATGGTGGGGAAAACGAGCCTCCACTGCGTCTAGCCGTGCAGCAAGACCATCAATACCTGTATGAATCCTCTAAAAGATGGCTGTTGTAGTGGTCTGGTACTTGTTGAAAGCATCAGTCATCGCCCGCATCATGTCTTTTAGTTCCATATGGGACATGCACTCATTATCGTTCGGAGGTGTAGAAGGAGAGGTCTCGTCCATCGGCGCCTTTCCTGTCATGGTAGAACAAAATAGAAACGAAGGCAAAAGGTTGTGAACCCTACGACTACACTCTCTGAAGGTTGTGAGTCCTAATAGGTTTACAATGGAATCCTAGTAGGAATCAGACTTCTTTTTCCTCATGGGTAGCTTCCTTGCGGTACCCAGGGGATCTATCCCTGATAAGCCCCCGAGCTCTTCATAGCCGAGTACTGCAGGTATTTCGAGTGCTTCTGAAGTAGTCTTCGGCTTCTTTTGAAGCTCCATCTTGATGTTCTTCTTCGAGTACTTCCTTGGCTGCATCGAAGCTATCAGGTACTCATGCTCTGAATTACTTCTTTGGTATGGGGTGCGATGGAAAATCGCACTCCATATGGAGTAGCCCCCGAGCCTTAGGTTGAATCGAAGAATCAGGCTGAGGGTCACATTAGTCTTGAATCTTCCTTGCTTACTCTTCGAATATATTCGAAAAATAAATAGTCGATGACACGTATCCTGTAGCCCCCGAGCCTTATATCCAAAACCCTTAGGTTCGGAAAAAGGATCCAAGAATCGTGGCATTGGTGTTACTCTGAAATCCTGAGAAAAACTCTTCGCCTTCTGCATAGTGAAATTGAGCCTCCCGTTGGTTTATTTAACGGCGCGGTGACTTATTGTTTCTTCTGCACTCTCAGTCTTCATATGAGTCGTCTTCGAGTAGTTTTGCGACGTCCAGCCCCCGAGCTTACGAGCCAAGAGAGCCGAAGGAGCCATGTCGAGTAGTGGGCATCGTCCAGCCCCCGAGCCTGGGAACTAGCGGAACTATGATGGCACGCCGTGCTGCCTGGAGGGTTGTTGCCGAAGCTTGATCTGAAAAAACACAATGCATACATTATGTACCATAATGCAAAGATACCAAGTAGTACTCAGTAATAATGTGAAGACACCAAAATTTATTCGGTGTAAAAATTGCTATGTCGAGCTCATTTTTAGGCCATTTAAATCTCCCGAGTAGTCCACCCTTTACGTTCACCCAGTCCCAGTTTAGCCTTCGCCAATAGCATGTACAAGTCGCTTAGGTCTATAGCTTTCGCTCATATCATGTACGAGTCGCTTAGGTCTCTAGCCTTCACTCATACAGGACGGTTCGCATAGGAAATGACTGGAGCCTCGAGGTTTCACGGATTAAGGCATTTGCTACTTGAGTAGATTAGCGACCATTAAGAGGAGACAACGAGCAGAAAGTAGTCGTCATGCGAGAAAGAGAATGCGCAGTGCGCAAAATTAGTCGACATTGCGATAGAACGAATGCGCGTTGCACAAAAAGTAGTCAACGAAGTGTAGCTCTGGAGGGTTTCAATGCCCATCGAGAGTCGTACACGGATAAGTAGTCGGCGAAGTGTAGCTCTGGAGGGTTTCAATGCCCGTTGAGAGACGTACACAGATAGGTAGTTGATCATGGTGTAGCCCCCGAGGGTTTCATGCCCGTCGAGAGGCGTACCAAAAAGGTAGCGATCTTGTGAAGAACAAGTCAGAAAATGTATAAGTCACTTAGCTTGAGTTGTGGACGAATGTCGATGAAGCCGTGGAGCTTGTTGATGGAGCTGTGATGGTTTGTTGATGAAGCTCGACTAGTCGGAGTCGATTCCGACTAGTTTTCAAGTCGAGACGAGTAGTTGATGTAGTCGTTGCTGTGAGGCTCGCCCTCGACTAGTTTCTAGTCGAGACGAGTAGTCGAAGTAGTCGTCAGCGGGCCGCCGATCTTCCTCGCTAAGTCGAAGTGATCATCGGCAGGCCACCAAGCCTTCTCGCGAAGTCGAAGTAGTCGCTGGCGGGCTGTCGAGCCTCCTTGCGAATTCGAAGTAGTCGAACTCGTTGCTGCTGCGCGCGGACATTGCGACCCAAGCCGAAGTTGAACCGGGTCGTCGAGGTCAGCGGCCGCGGTGCATCGACGTTGCAACGTGAGGTGAAGTCGAGCCGAGTAGTCGAGGTCGATGTAGTCCTTTGCTGAAGGATCAGATCTCGAACTTGATGAATCGATCCACCGATGCATATGTACGAGTAGCAATCCACCACCTTAGTGGATTGATGTTGATGAAGAGGTCCTTCAAATTCGCCCAATGATGGCGATGATCGGCCCCACAGTGGGCACCAGTTGCCGGTGTTTTTATGGTCGGCCTAACTAGGGATACCCTAAGGTAGGTGATTATTTGGTGAGGGATCGCTGGATCTGGAACTTAAAGGTGAACGCAAGGACACAAGACACAAATTTAGACAGGTTCGGATCGCTAGAGTAGCATAATACCCTATGTCCTATTTTGGGGTACTTGTAATATTTGAAGTACTTGTAATATTTGAAGTGTATATAAACTATATGTATGTATGTATGTATGTATGTATGTATGTATGTATGTATGTATGTATGTATGTATGTATGTATGTATGTATGTATGTAGTCTTTGCTTTGCTAGATACGAATACAAATACGAATGCTAGTATACACAAATGGAGATGAATACGAATTAAAACTGAAAAGGAAAAGAAAAGAAACATAAGCAAACAAAAAAATAAAAAAAGAACTTAGTACTGGCGGGTAATAATTGCCTATACTGAACTGCCGCCCCAACTGTCCTGCGCGGCGATATTACCAGCCGGTACTAAGTGTGCACTTGTACTAAATGCATACCCATTTAGTACAAACCATTCTGTACCAGGCTAGAAACCGGTACTAACCGGGGATTCCAGCCCGGTACTACTGCTGCTTTCTCCAGCAGTGAATCCCCCTAAAACAAGCCGCATAGACCCCCCCAACCAAAAGTACATGCAATTGGTAATACACCCAATACAACACCGTACCCGCAGGCCACGCTGCTCCCCACCACGTCCTTCATCTTTCCCGATTTATGCGATGGTTTACCTAGAGTGGTCGCAGGCAAGTTAAGCGAGCATGAAAAGTTCGCGAGGGCGAGTGGGAGAAAATGAAGCCCACCATCCACCTTGTTTCCTTCCTTCACTCGTGAACTTGCTTGCCTGAATTGGCAGCGTACTGCTCCTTTTGCGAAATGTGCTAGTACTAGCTAGCTGTTGTCGGTCAAAACCCGCCAGCAAGCAGCGACAGGCAACACGAGGAGCCGGGAGGCTTCCAGGACTGCTGGTGGGCTCCGGTCCCTCGGTCAACGGCCCAAGATCCGGCACACGCCCTGGATTGGAGTCGCTAGGCGTGCCACCTGACCCTGTACCTGATCAGGAAGGTGTTATTTATTAGTTTCTTGCATGCACAGACACAGTAAACATTAGTCCGAGCCGTGATCGGCACATCGGACGTTTCCCGGTATCGGCTGTAAAGAGCCGATTGCATTAACACCGGATCGGATCTACAAATAAAGCATATATGCACCCGATAGCGACATAAATCCTGCTCCATAAATGTTAAGCTAATCCAATCTACGACGATTAAAACCCTCACTGCATGATTGGAACATCCTACACGTAATTGAGCCTAACAAATACCGAAAGGTAACGGAATAACAACCTAAACAGAGGCCTAAAAATCAACCAAGAAGCCAACTCCTGGAACAATCCCTCTTCAAGCTACTACCAGACACCAATCGTACGGCCAGATCTTTCAACTCATTTGCAAGGCCTAATCATGCAGATATTAAGCTAGATCTCTAGTAATAAGAGACTAATCATAATAGATTGGATCTACTAATAAGAATAAAGCAAGACGCAATCCTCGCACCCGGGATCGGACACGATGACCACCAAACGCTCATGAGTAGCAAATAAAGCACGATTAAAACATGGAAAGATTAACATTACTCTATGCGCGTCAAGATAACTAGTGCTACCCGCCATCAACTATGCTTCAGAACGAGAAACACCAAAGTAAACAAGCAAGGGCGACGCTGCCCCGATCAACTAGAGCGTGATCGGGGCTGCATGGCACTTACCTGAGAAAACCCTAGAACAGGGAGGCGATGCGCCAAGAGTTGTTGATGAATGATTCTTCCTTTTATTGTTTACCCATGATACATATTTATAGTCCATAGACTTTCTTTTCTTAACCAACCCTAACCAAACACGACACGAATCTTAACTATCTCTATCTAAACTGTTTAACATACATATCTAGATACACGGCCTCCCTGGGCCCAAAGCATCTGCACAGGGTCCGATTCGCAAGCCCATTATAGTTATCCTTCAAATCTATCTTGATCCACGGCCCACTTCCGGCCTGTCTAAATTATGGCGATAACACATGCCCCCTGGTTTCGGCAATGATAATTCTGAAACCATCTCTTTTTTTAATCGCCTCGACGCTTCGACTTCTGAATTCCGTACAGACGCGCCTCTTCAACTTCCAGGGGACATGACCGCTCTGAATCAGACTCCTTGGGAACTGTTATGGTGCCAACTCACTTCACCTCCCACTTCTACCTTTATAAACTTACCACCGGCAACTTCCCCAATCATCTTCTCTCTTCAGCCACTGGCAACCACACCTAACCATTCTCTCTTCTTCTTGCAATGGCTTCTTCCTCTTCTTCTACCTCTTCTGCTATTTCCTTTGAATCTGAATCCTCCCGAGAGCCCACTCCGGAATATGATCCGATAGCTATATCAATACAAGACTAATGCAATTGGTTTCACATTTTTATCATTTTTCTGCTATTTATTATGCATTTTCTTAGCCTACAACTACTTAAACTTAATATTTAAATTAGAGCATAAAATACTCAGAAATTGAAAGTCAATCTTTAAGGAAAGTTGTAGATTTTAAAATGAGGATTCCAACAAATTTTAGTTTTCATTTTTAGGAGTTTTCCTTGATTTGATATAGAATTTCAAAGTTGACAGCAGAAATAACAAAGAGGTCCTTAATGGTACTATTCCCCTTAGTCACATGCTTTGCACACAGCCCCTCGGGCTTTTGATTCTTCCCACCCGGGGTCCTTGGCCGTGGTCAGAGAGGGGGCGTGATGGTTGACCGGCTAAATCCGGCGACGGCGATCGCCGGCGGCGAGGGTGGAGGGGTGGGGAAGCATCACTGAGGTCTTGCGCATCTAGGGGTGGTCGGGATCAGGTTGGGGTGAGATGTAGCGGTGGCTCGACGGGGACAGTGTGACCGGCGATGGAGATGAACGGCAGGAAGGGTGCTCCGGCGGTCGGGGGCGGCAAGGAAGTAGTCGAGGAGCATCAGGGCGATGTGGCAAAGCTAGAGGTGGGATCGAGTGGGGTCGAGAAGGGTCAGAGGATAGAGTCCGACGAAGACAGAGGCTCACCGGTGAAGGGAGTGACAGCAGCGAGGTCGTTCCGGTAGCTGGGATGCCAGAGGGTGGTGGAGGAACTGCTGGGAAGCTTCTGCCGGACGATGTGGTGCTGTTGGTACTCCTGATGGAGGCTGAGGGGCTCTGTAGCGATGTGTCGACGATGAGGCCGAGCGGCGGCGGGTGGAGATCGCAGGCACACGTCAAGGAGAATGTGTGGTGCACTAGGGGATCAATTGACGGGTCGTAGAGCTTCACGGGGTCACAAGGGAACTGGCTGGGGGGTTGTCGTGGTGCGGGAAGGCTTGGAGTGGGCTGCCGATGGTGAGCAGGAGGCGGCGGCGGAACTCGAGCTAGCCGGAGCTGTGGAAGACGAGGCGTGGAGGTGGGAGGATGAAATTGGATGGGCGGTAAAGCACCAGTGGGTCACTGCGGTGCTGTGGAAACACTGGATTGGGGCAGAGCGACGGCAGCGGTGGCTGTTAACGGTGGCCAGGAGGGGCAGCGGTGGTTCGGTGAAGGAGTGAGCTCGGGGAAAGGAAAATGCGGTGGAAAGGAAGTGCGGCAACGAGCAAAATAGGTCACAGAGTGGTCGTGGAGCGTGTGTTAAGGCCGGGAGAGTGCTGAAGGTACCAGTAGGAGCTGGCAACAATGGTGAGGGCGTGGCGGCCGAGCAGAGCTCCGGTCAGCCGTGGCGCGCGCAAACGGGGACAGCAGGGAGGGGGAATAGGGCCGGGGAAAGGAAAGGATGACGCATGGAGTTCATCCCAGCAGGAGGTGGCGCGGCGGCGGCGGCAGAGCGGCGGCCAGAGGCGAAGCACTGCCGGTGGCAGGAGAGGAAACAGAGCAGAGGAGCACGTGCTCGAGGAAGAAGAAGAGAGGGGAGGGGGTCCGGGGGACCTGTTTGTGAATTCCAAGAATTTCAAGGACCTCTCGGTAAAGAAAGATTTCCCACTAATCTAGAGGTTTAATGAGAAAATGCCCAAAATGAAAGTTGTAGAGTTTTTCAAACTCTACAATATTGTTTTAAGGTTCAAGTTCAAAAAGCCAAAGTTTATAGCTTTACATATTAAATTTTTGAGTAAAGGTAGAATTTGAATTCTTTTGTCCTTACCAAGGTGGATTTGATGTAATTTTGGATATGTTTGCAAGTTTTCATGGGATGTCATGATGACTTGTATTCTTACATTTTGGCCCTTAAGTAAATTTGAAAGTTACTTCTATATTTCAACTATTTTGCATATAAGGACCCATGATTTTTGTTTTAAACACATCTAGGTCCCTGTTTTTACTTAAAGATCTATTTTCCTTATGATTTAACCTATCTTTTGCACTTTCTTTCCTATGGTAACATAAATTTGACACCTAGTATTATATTTGTCCTAGGTTTTAATGCTATCTCCCATTCTTACCCAATTATCATTAAAGGGCTTATGTTTTACAAAATTACAGTTATACCCCTATTCCTTTGTACCACACACATATACCATGGCAAGCACATACTTTTCGCATTAGAATCTATATTTCTAATTACCTAATTGTCACACATTTCTTAAGTTGAGAGATATGGAAGACATCATGAATAGCAGCCAATTGAGATGGAAGATGAATTCTGTAGGCCACTGGGCCACAGACTTTAAGGATTTCGTATCGTCCGACATATCCGGGTGCTAACTTCCCCTTTATGCCGAAACGCTGAACACCCTTGGTAGGAGATACGCGTAGATAGACAAAATCTCCAACTTGAAATTGCAGAGGTTTCCTTCTTCTATCTGCATAGCTTTTCTATCTGGACTGAGTTGTTTCAAGATTAGCTTGAATAACCTTGACCTTATCTTCGGCTTCCATAACTAGATCTGGCCCAAAGATTTTGCGTTCGCCGGCTTCAGACCAACTCAAAGGAGTTCAACATCTTCGACCGTATAATGCTTCAAAGGGAGCCATTTTGAGACTGGATTGATAACTATTGTTGTAAGAAAACTTGGCCAAGGCAAGACACTTATCCCAGCTTGTACCATAGTGAATAATACAAGATCGGAGCATGTCTTCAAGGATTTGGTTATCTCGCTCAGTCTGGCCATCAGTCTGAGGATGATATGCAGAGCTTCGAATGAGTTTGGTTCCAAGAGCATACTGTAGTTGTTTCCAGAAGCGTGCAATGAATTGGGCCCCTCGATTAGAAATGATGGTCTTAGGAACACCATGCAATCGAACAATTTGATCAAGATAGACTTCGGCATACTTCTTAGCGGAATAAGTGGTATGCACGGGAAGAAAATGAGTAGTTTTAGTAATTCTATTAATGATGACCCATATGGAGTCATGTTTTTGGGACGTGTTAGGAAGACCGACAATGAAATCCATACTAATGTATTCCCACTTCCATGATGGAATGGGTAGTGGTTGGAGTGTACCAGGTGCTTTTAGATGACTGGCTTTGACTCTCTGGCATGTATCACACTCGGATACATATTTGGTAATTTCTCTTTTCATTCTGGTCCACCAAAAATTTTGTCGAAGATCTTGATACATTTTAGTACTACCAGGATGAATAGAGAATTTAGATAGATGTGCTTCATCAAGGATTTGTTTACGAAGTTGATGATCCTTAGGTACAACAATACGATTGTTGAACCATAGAACTCCTTGATGATCGGTATGAAAATACTTATATTTTGCTTCTTCCTGAGATAGTTTTAATTTGATAATTTTGATACCTTCATCATGTAATTGCGACATGATGATTTTATCTTGAAGAGTAGACTTGATAGACAATAGATTTAGACTACCTTGAGGAATGATTTCTAGATTGAGTTTTCTCATCTGATTGCAGAGAGTGTCATTGAAAGTTTCTATGGATAAGCAATGACAATATGCCTTGCGGCTAAGTGCATCCGCAACCACATTGGTCTTGCCAAGATGGTAGTGTACCTCAAGATCATAGTCTTTGATCAATTCTAACCAACGCCTTTGCCTCATATTTAGGTCAGCTTGGGTAAAGATATATTTGAGGCTCTTATGGTCAGTGTAAATATTACACTTGGCGCCCATAAGATGATGTCTCCAGATCTTGAGAGCATGAATAACAGCTGCCAATTCAAGATCATGAGTTGGATAGTTTTGCTCATGATTCTGAAGTCCTCGGGATGCGTAAGCAATGATCCGGTTGTTTTGCATAAGAACACAACCAAGGCCAGTTCCAGAGGCATCACAGTAGACATCAAAAGGCTGGGTGTTATCTGGCTGAGCTAGCACTGGAGCGGTTGTTAAAAGTTTTCTCAAGGTGTGGAATGCTTCATCACACTTATCATCCCATCGGAATTTAACTTCTTTCTTAAGTAGCTCAGTCATGGGTTTGGCTATCTTGGAGAAGTCTGGAATGAATCGGCGATAGTATCCCGCCAATCCAAGGAAACTTCGGATTTGATGGAGTGAAGTTGGAGGTCTCCAATCCATAACCTCCTGAACTTTGGTTGGATCAACCGACATGCCTTCACTGGAGATAGTATGTCCCAAAAATTTCACACTATCCAGCCAGAATTCACATTTTGAGAATTTGGCGTAAAGGCGATGATCACGTAGTCGTTGACACGTATATGGTTAGCATGGTCTTCTTTGGTCTTGGAATATATCAAAATATCGTCGATGAAGACCATGACGAATTTATTGAGTTCCGGCATAAAGACTGAATTCATGAGATACATGAAATATGCCGGTGCGTTAGTAAGCCCAAATGACATAACCAAATATTCATATAATCCATATCTGGTCGAGAAAGCTGTTTTTGGAATGTCACAAGGCTTGATTTTAATCTGGTAATAACCAGAGCGTAAGTCCATCTTGGAAAAGACCTCAGCTCCAGCTAGTTGATCGAATAAGATATCAATGCGGGGAAGAGGGTACTTATTTTTGATAGTGACCGCATTGAGTGGACACATAGCCTTAGGCTATTTGTAAGCATCTAGGCCCTCAAGGTATGTTTCGGTGATTAATGACAACCATTATTGTGACTAATGAGTTTGTGCAGCTTAATAGATTATTATCGCTTATTTGGTCATATGTCAAAAGAAGCCCCTAATTTTCGTTATTCAAAAAGGCGATCTCGGCATTCAACTCAATAATATGTCAAGACTAAGGATCTTTCTAGTCCTAAGTGTCATAAGGTTGAGAAGGACACTTAGGTTAGTATAGGCTTTATAGTTTTGTAGTGATCGCACTATTAAGAGGGGTTTTAGGCTAAGTAACTTGAGCATGGACATGGTCATTTGAAAATGGATGCACACAATGGTCACTCAGGTTTCTAGAAGTTCAAATAAGTGGTTCTCAACTCATATCTCAAGAATATTTGGATTTCATTCAAGACTCAAATCAGAAAAGGCAAAATCAGGAAAAGTCGTTAACACCGGTTTAACCGACGATCTAAATTTTCCATACGTCGGATAAACGGTGTTAGCAGAAGTCTGGACAAGTCAATACACCGGTTAAACCGACGATGTTTGAATTTAACGTCGGTGCAGTTGTCCAGAGACTTGGTTTTTCAGTTGATCAGTGGACAACTACACTCACCGGTTAAACCGATGATACGTCAGTTAATTTGCCCAAGTTGTAACGGCTAGTTCTCAAAAGGGGCAGCTTACATTCACCGGTTAAACCGACAATGACTATTGGAGGTACGTCGGATTAACCGGCGCTACGCAGTTTTCTGGCAGCTTTTTCTCCAACGGCTCTATTCGTGTGAGCTGCCTATATATATACCCCTCCAATGGATCATTTTGCTACTCTTGACACCAGGCAACATCCAAACACTCATACTATAGTCAAGAGCTACTTTGAGCTTCATCATTTCACATACTTGTTCATTCAATCATTCAAGAAGCAAGTAAGGACTTGAGTAGAGAGAAGCTTGTGTGCATCCATTCTTGGTGATCGGTTCTTGCTCAAGCAAAGGCCTTAGCTTGTTACTCTTGGTGATTGGCATCACCTAGGCGATTTTGGTGATCAAGGTGATTCTCGCGGAGCTTGCCAAGGATTGTGGGAGCCCGGAGAAGAAGATTGTACGTGGTTTGATCTCCACCACACCGGGATGGTGAACGGAGACTCTTAGTGAGCGCCCTCGTCTTGGTGACTTGGGAGGTGACAAAACTCTTTGTGAGTGTCACAACGTGGATTAGGGGTGTGTGCCAACACATCGATACCACGGGAAAAAATCCAGTTGTCTCTTGTCCACTTCTTTTATTCAAGCATTTTCTTTCATGCAATTTATTCATGTGCTTGACTTAGGGATCATTACTTTGCTCTACCTTGCTAGACTTTACCTCTCTTTTATCTCTCCTAGCTTGTGTAGGTAGCTTAGTTACCCGGTTGGTGAATTGATGCCTTTCTAGCTTTGCATAGGTTAAGGTTGCTTTACCTTGTTTTAGAAATTGAAAAAGGCCCAATTCACCCCCCCTCTTGGTCCATCGATCCTTTCAATTGGTATTAGAGCCTCGTTGCTCATTTGGATCATTAGGCTTCACCGCCTAGAGCTATGGCCAAGATGGGTGGTTCGCCGCCTCACTTCGAGGGCAAGAACTTTGCTTATTGGAAAGTTCGCATGGCCGCATACCTTGATGCGATTGCCCCCGAAGTGTGGTCGGCAACTAAGATCGGGTTCACCGGAACTCCCACCACCGAACAATTAAAATGGAATGCCAAGGCTAGAAATGTAATTTTCGAAGCTATTAGTGAGGAAGTCTTTGCTAGAGTTAATGGCATGGACTTAGCAAGTGATATTTGGAAGGAGCTCATTGAAATTCATGAAGGTTCCACTAAAGTTCGTGAGCAAAAATATCACTTGTTTAGAGCTAAGTATGATTCCTTTAAAATGCTAGCTCATGAAAATTGCAATGATATGTATTCTCGCTTGAATGTCATTGTCAAGGACATTAATGCACTTGAAATATCCAAAATTGACAGTGCCTCCATCAATCGCAAGATTCTCATGCTCCTCCCGAAGCCCAAGTATAACATCATCAATGCTATGCTTCAAAAGGAGGATCTTGACGCAATGGAAGTAGGAGAACTTGTGGGGGGAATTCGCGCTCATGAAATGAGCATTCTTGGTATGTCCGAAGAGCCAACTTCAAGCAAATCAATTGCTCTAAAGACCAAGACAAACAAATCCCGCAAGCTCAAGATGATCAAGCAAGATTCAAGCTCAAGCAATGAAGAGGATGATCATCATGAAAGCTCATCCGATGTTGAAGATGATGGAGAACTTGCTCTCATGATGAAAAAGTTCACACGCTTGAATGAAAAGATCAACAAGAAGGGTTTCAACTTTGACTCCAAAAGGGGAATGTTCCGGCCAATGGATGTCAAGAACAAGATTTGCTATAATTGTGGAGAAAAAGGTCACATCCGTCCAAATTGTCCCAAGCCAGATAAAAGAAACAAGGATAACAAGAGCAAGCATCGCCATGATTCAAGCGATGATGAAGAAGAGGAAAGGAAGAACAAAAACAAGAGATTTGGGAAGAAGAAGACCCATGACAAGAAGACCAAGCTCTTCCCAAAGAAGAAAGGGCACACCAAGAAAAGTTTCTTGGTGGAAAAACAAGAGTGGGTGACCGATGTCTCATCAAGTGAAGATTCAAGTGATGAAGGAGACATTGTCACCATCGCCCTCACCAATGAAGAACCACCACTACCTCCGCCTCCCATGTGCCTCATGGCAAAAGGTAACACCAAGGTATGTGAAGTAGATAGTGAAGATGATAGTGATTCTAATGAATTCACTAACCTCATCAATGAGTATACATCCGTCATCAAGAGGGAAAAGGGCAAAGTCAAAATTCTTGAGAGCACTCATGCCAAGTTAGAGCTTGCCCACTCCGACTTACTTGGTAAGTACAATGACTTGCTCAAAAAGCACAATGAGTCACTTGTACTTGCTAAGCAAGTTGAAGAGAGCCACAAAAAGGTCAAACAAGAGCATAGAGAGTTGGCTCACAAGTATCAAGAACTTGAATTTGCCTATGAAGCTATTGACCCAAGTCTTGAAAAATTTGCTCATGAAACTTTTGATAAGGTTAATGCTTCTACTTCATGTGATGACCTACTCATTGATGCAAATGCCACTAATATTGTGCCCAAGCTTGCTCCTTCTAGGGAAAAGGAATTGATGGATCAAGTGGCAAGCCTCAAGAGTAGTGTGGAGAAACTCTCAAGAGGAGAATACATCCACAAGGAGATTCTCTTCAACAATGCCCGTGACTATGGCAAGAGAGGTCTTGGTTCATTTCCGGAGCAAAACATGGCTACAACTCCTTCCCCGGAGATCAAGATAAGCTTCATCAAGGAAGTTGGTTCATATTGCCAACATTGCCAAGTCACCGGGCACCACACTAGGGAGTGCACTTTACCATCACGTCCTCTTCCTAACTTACCCAAGAATTACTCATCAATGTTCCAAAATAACCATTTTCTCTTGAGTAAAGTGAAGGGCAAGGTGAAGGCCAAGTTCATTGGCAAAATTGCTAAGGAGTCGAAGAAGAAGCTTCCCAAGCAACTTTGGGTCCCAAAAGCTCTTGTCACACATGTGCAAGGCCCAAAGCTTGTTTGGGTTCCTAAAACTCAAAAATGAATTCTCATGTGTGTAGGTGAACTACAAAGCCGGTGGAAAACATTGGGTACTTGATAGCGGTTGCTCTCAACACATGACCGGAAATGATAGCATGTTCACCTCTCTTGAAGACCCCGGAGATCATGAACATGTCACCTATGGTGATAACTCAAGGGGGAAAGTCTTAGGTTTGGGTAGAATTGCAATTTCAAAAGATTTATCCATTTCAAATGTTTTGTTTGTAGAAGCACTTAGCTTTAATCTTATTTCTATTGCACAATTATGTGATCTTGGTCTAACGTGTGCCTTTGACAAGAATGGTGTTGTAGTAACTCATGAAAAAGACAAGTCATTGGTATTCACGGGGTTTAGGCATGGCAACATCTATTTAGTGGATTTCTCTTCAAAGCAAACAAGCACCATGACGTGCCTCTTCACCAAGTCGTCTCTTGGGTGGCTTTGGCATAGAAGAATTGCCCATATTGGCATGAGCAACCTCAAGAAAGCCCAAAAGAGAGGGATGATCACCGGCGTAAAGGACGTCACTTTTGACAAGAACAAGTTATGCAAAGCATGTCAAGCCGGGAAGCAAGTTGCAACACATCATCCCATCAAGACGATGTTATCAACCTCCAAGCCGCTTGAGCTACTACACATGGATCTCTTTGGTCCAACTACATACAAGAGCATTGGTGGTAACCTCTATTGCCTAGTAATTGTTGACGATTTTTCACGCTACACTTGGGTCATGTTTCTAGGCGATAAGAGTGAAACTCCGGAGATCTTTAAGACATTTGCAAGAAAAGCTCAAAGGGAGTACAACTCCCCAATTGTGAAGATCCGGAGTGACAACGGCACCGAGTTCAAGAATATGAAGATTGAAGAATGGTGCGATGAAGAGGGAGTCAAGCATGAGTTTTCCGCCACCTACACGCCTCAACAAAATGGAGTGGTGGAAAGAAAGAACAAGACACTCATTACCCTAGCAAGAGCAATATTGGATGATTATGGCACATCCGAGAAGTTTTGGGCGGAAGCAATCAACACGGCATGTCATGCATCCAACCGAGTGTATCCTCACCGACTCCTCGAGAAAACTCCATATGAGCTCATCACCGGAAGGAAACCAAATATATCATACTTTCGAGTCTTTGGTTGCAAATGCTTCATCTATAAGAAGAAAAGGCTCGATAAGTTTGAGAGTAGATGTGATGAAGGTTTCTTTCTTGGTTATGCATCAAACTCCAAAGCATATAGAGTATTCAATCAAACCTCCGGGTTAGTTGAAGAAACATGTGATGTGGAGTTTGATGAATCTAATGGCTCCCAAGAGGAGGTTGTTGGCTATGAAAATGTAGGGGATGAAGAGATTGAAGAAGCCTTGAAGAAGATGTCCATTGGGGATATCAAGCCGGAAGAGGTGCATGAAGGCAATGATCAAGGGGGAGGACCTTCCTCATCTTCACCAAACACCTCCACGGCACCCCAAGTGGATGAAGATCAAGATAAAGTTGATCCACTACCCCAAGAAAGTGTGTCAACGCCAACACCCCAAGTCCAAGAACAAGAAGAGCAAAATGTTCCACCACAAGCACAAGCCACTCATGATCCACCCCAACAGGCATCCACGCAAGTACCGCTAGTGAAGCATGATCGCACCTCCAAGGATCATCCAATTGGTCAAATCATTGGTAGTCCTTCCAAAGGAGTAAGAACTCGCTCTAAGCATGCTTCATTTTGCGAATATCACTCGTTTGTTTCTTGTATTGAACCCACTAGCATAGAGGAAGCGCTTGAGGACTCGGATTGGGTGATGGCCATGCAAGAAGAATTGAACAATTTCACCTGCAATGAAGTTTGGGTCCTCGAAGCTCCTCCGAAAGACAAAAACATCATCGGCACAAAGTGGGTCTTTCGAAACAAGCAAGATGAACATGGGGTGGTGGTACGCAACAAAGCAAGACTTGTGGCAAAAGGGTTTTCTCAAGTCGAAGGTTTGGATTTTGGTGAAACTTTTGCTCCGGTCGCAAGACTTGAAGCTATCCGCATCCTTCTTGCTTACTCTTCACATCATAACATTAAGTTATATCAAATGGATGTGAAAAGTGCATTCTTAAATGGCTTTATTAACGAACTTGTTTATGTTGAGCAACCTCCCGGGTTTGAAGATCCGAGGAATCCTAACCATGTTTATAGGTTGCATAAGGCACTCTATGGGCTCAAACAAGCTCCAAGGGCTTGGTATGAGAGGTTTCGTGACTTCCTAATCATGCAAGGCTTCAAGATCGGGAGGGTGGACACCACTTTATTCACAAAAGACGTCAACGGGGATCTTTTCATTTGTCAAATTTATGTTGACGATATTATCTTTGGCTCAACTAATGATTTACTAAGCCATGAGTTTGCTACCATGATGTCTAGGGAATTCGAGATGTCCATGATTGGTGAATTGACCTTTTTCCTTGGTTTTCAAGTCAAACAAATGAAGGAAGGGACATTCATCTATCAAGAAAAGTATACTAAAGATATCTTGAACAAGTTCAAGATGGATGAGTGCAAGCCAATCAAGACACCCATGGCAACTAATGGGCATCTCAACTTGAATGTGGACGGTAAACCGGTTGATCAATCCCTCTATCGCTCTATGATAGGGTCTTTGCTTTACCTTACTGCATCTAGGCCCGATATAATGTTTAGTGTGTGCTTGTGTGCCCGTTTTCAAGCTAACCCAAAGGAATCACACCTTTCGGCTGTGAATAGGATCCTTCGATATCTCAAGCACACCCCTAGCATAGGCTTGTGGTACCCCAAAGGCGCTAGCTTAGATCTCTTGGGATACTCGGATTCGGATTTTGCCGGAAGCCGTGTGGATCGCAAGAGTACCTCCGGGGGTTGCCACTTGCTTGGGCGTTCTCTAGTTTCTTGGTCGAGTAAGAAGCAAAATTCCGTGGCTTTTTCCACTGCGGAAGCGGAATATATAGCGGCCGGTGCATGTTGTGCCCAAATTCTATATATGAAGCAAACCCTTTTGGACTTTGGTGTGAAACTAGATAGGATACCACTCCTTTGTGACAATGAAAGTGCCGTAAAAATTGCCAAGAATCCGGTTCAACACTCTCGCACAAAGCACATTGATATTCGCCATCACTTCTTGCGTGATCACGAAACCAAGGGGGACATTTCCCTTCAAGGTGTGAGATCCGAGGAGCAATTGGCGGATATTTTCACAAAACCTTTAGACGAGAGTACTTTTGTTAGGCTAAGGAATGAACTTAATGTGTTAGATGCGGCAAACGTCATGTAAGTTGCCATGTCATATAGAAAAATGCATACATATAGGACACTTGTCTAACCATGGTAAGATAGTGATGAGCAAGGGTATAGCTAGAGGTGGTGGTCCACTTGTTTTTCCTCTAGGCTTGAAGAAGGGCTCATCATGAAGAAGCTTCCCGTGGGTTCAAACTTGACAAGTAGAATTTAAATTCTTGCCATGCATTTCTTGCCATATAGATGTGCACTTCATGGTTACATTACTTTCGCATATGGTTGTGGCTTGCATTATCATTGCATGCGTAAGGGTCACAAAGGAGATCACTTGATGAAAATGAGACTTGTTTCATATACAAGATCTTAATTCATGAAAAGTGAAAAGAGTAAAGTGTTAGGTGCGTTATTGCCTAGTGAGCAATGTCATGATGAGTATGAAGCTTTCCTTCTTCAATATTCCTATGACATGGCTCATACATTTTATTTGGCGCTTTGTCTCTCTTGCAGCTTTTTCTTGTGTTTAAAAAGAAAGATTATTTAAGCTAGTGAGCTATCCTATTTGCTTTGAGGGGTAAAGTCGCCTATGCAAGTCCATTAGCTTGAGTTTATTTGAATTTTATAAGTTCATTGGACTTAGCATAGAAGAGCGAGCTGAGTGAGGATTTTTGGCTTCACCGGTTAAACCGACGCTCAATGGATCTTTACCCATCGGTTTCACCGGCGTTACTAAGTTTCAGCTTCAGCTCAGACAATCCAGGCATTCAACCGGTGTATACAAATTATGGAGCATCGGATTAACCGGTGAACATATCATAGATCTGACCTGAAAATCATCTGCTGTTTGTATCGTTCAACCGGCGAGTTCACTTATCAGAGCATCGGTTTAACTGGCGTATACACGCAGATTTGATAGAGTCCCTGGTAAACTACACCGACGCAATCAACCGACGTTTGAACCCTAAGCGTTGGATCAACCGGCGATAAGAAAATCCGCGGGGGCCACATGTCATATATCTTTCTTGTCCTCGCGCCGCCGCTCGTTTCCTCCGTCTTTCCACCTTCTGCTTCCCACACGCCACCTCGCCGCCGACTCGTGCACCTCGCATCGCCGCCTTTTCCGCCCACACGTGCCACCGCATTGTCGCCGCTCGCCCGCCACTGTTCTGCCACCCGCACGCCACCTCGCCGCCGTCCGCGCGCAACCGCGCCGCCGCCGTCCGCCGCCCGCACGCGCGCCACTGAGCTGCCCGTGCGCAATCGCGCCGCCGCCACCGCCATCCGCGGCGTCGCCCGCACAACTTGCACCTCCACCGTGCCGCCGTCCACGCGCCTTGCACCGCACTCGCGCATCCACGCCTCGCACGCCAAGTGCTCGGTGTTTTGCCCGAACCATTTCGCTCGCCATAGCTCGCAGCGCTGCGTCCTTGTTGCTCTCTGTGATCGAGATGGGTCGTGAGAAGAGGAAGGGAAAGGAGATTGTGGTCGAGGAGCCCGCTCGCAAGCGGACTCGTGCAGCGAGAGAGGCCGAGAGGGCCGAGATGGTGGCTAAGGCTGCCGAGGAGCAGGCATCAGGCCGTGCTCACCCGTTCGCGATCAGGGATACGCCAGCCAGAGGCAGAGGCAGAGGTAGAGGTATGGGCAGAGTCAGAGGTGCCAGGGCTACCAGAGCCACGACTGCAGCAGCAGCAGCAGAGTCAGATCGGTCACTTTCAGCTGCAGAGTCAGACTCAGATACAGAGGCAGAACTGTCTGAGCAGTCACAGGGACAGGGCACACAGGAGTCACCGACTCTACGACATTCTGGCCGCACTCGGCAGACGTCCCCAGCAGGCGACACTTCGCCAGCGACCGAGCGTCGCACTGGACTGAGGACGCGAGGAGGTCACCAGCCACAGGAGCCTCGCAGGTCCACAGCAGCAGCAGCAGCAGCTCGTAGAGCCGAGGCCCTAGCAGCCGAGCATGCAGTGTTCCGCATGGACACTGTCATGCGTCTGGAGCCAGGTGTGCTGCTCCAGAACTTGACCAAGGCCAATGCGGTGAAGGTCAAGAGGCTTAGGTGGAGTGTTCAGGAGGAGGACTGGTTCCTTGTGACACGTGACAGCAGGGTAGACCGTAGATTCTGGACACTTTTTCAAGCCAGTTTCTACGAGACCTACCAGAGGCGGGGCCACAGGATCTTCCCGCACAGGGTACTTGACTGGGTGTCTTTGAGGACAGCCGCAGGGGGAGCAGATGTCAGAGAGCACTTTGCTCACTTCAGGGGCCTGCCTAGGTTACTTTCGATTGAGCAAAACAGATACATTGAGGACTGGGTTAGAGTTTTCTATGCCACAGCTTGGATAGCCCCAGAGCGCAGAGCAGTGCATTTCATGTTTGGAGGCTAGGTTTTTGGTCTATCCAGGGCTACTTTAGCAGGGATTCTCGGAGTTGACTTGGTCGACGTCTCCCTGCACGAGATGGTTTACGGAGATGCAGATCCACCGCACAGAGCCATGATTGGCGGGATTGCACCTTCTCATGAGGCGATCTCTCAGTGTTTCCGCCAGCCGTTCCCTGCCTCCTATGCCAGAGTTCCCAGCCTGCTGACCCAGAGGCATACGCACTACATATGGCACTCCGGAGGACTTTGCTACCGAGGAGTGGCTACCCAGAGGGGTTCACAGGTCTGCAACAGCTACTGCTTCTACACATCCTCACTCACGAGCCGTTTGACATAGTTGACTTTATCTTGGCTGAGATCGAGGATGTTATCACTGACGGGATGGGTGTTGTGCGACAGTTTCCATATGCTCACTAGATTAGCTATATTTGTTCTATGATAGTGCCAGCTGAGTCACCCGTCAGTGCAGTCTACCGCCAGGATGAGGTTCCCTGGTTCCCAGTTTATCGTCCGACAGCACCTTCGGACCGGAGGAGAGGCAGACAGGCCGATCGAGCTGCCATGGCACGGTTGTCACCCGAGGCACAGGCCCGAGTGGCACAGGAGGATGAGGCACTGCTTGCCGCCGAGGCACAGCTTCCCGGAGGAGACGATGAGATACACTGGTCCGACCTTGAGTCCGACTCCTCCGAGGACGAGGAGTACTTCCCTGCACCTGCTCCAGCCAGTCACGACCACGAGGCAGGGGGGTCCAGAGAGCCAGCCCTAGTGTCAGCCGCTGCTGCTACAGTTTCTGAGTCACAGGTGTCTCAGCCGTCTGAGCTCACCGCACTTCTACAGCAGCTTGTGACACAGCAGAGAGAGGACCGCCTTGCACAAGAGGAGGCCAGGAGAGCTCATGAGGCCCAGCTTGCAGCTATACAGAGAGAGGCTGCCCGAGAGCGGGCTGCGACCGAGGAGCGCTTTGTCGGACTTATTGATAGAGTCTCTCAGAGGACAGACGCTCAGTTCCAGCAGATGCAGCAGGGCATGATGGCGATGTTCGGGATGATCTCACAGCTTTACTCTCACACCGGACTCGCCCCGCAGCAGCCAGGACAGCCAGGCCTTCAGGGTGTTGGAGCACCTCCACTTGCCGTTACACCAGCTCCAGCCTCTACTGCTCCAGCTACCTCAGCGACCCCGGAGACCATGTTCTCGATGTCAGCACTACTTCGGTCTGCGGGTCGTCCTTTCTTCTCTCCACTGCCAGCGACTTCACTCTTCCAGGAGTCTCCTTCAGCCGTGCAGACAGTCACCCTCCCAGTCGTACCACAGCCACTACATTCAGGGGGAGGTGGAGAGGGTTCCTTACTTCAACAGTCGACACAGCCGGCAGCTTCAGCACTTACTACTTCAGATGTTGACACATCTTCTGCTGAGCCGGTTACTACTTCTACGAACCCTCTTCCAGGCAGTGCCAGCACGAGAGCCTCGACGATAGCTACACCTCCAGTCAGCTCAGCTCCAGCAGGCAGTTCTGACCAGCAGCTCCCGTCCGTCACTGAGGATCCACCGTCCGACGACGATGACCCGGACCGCTTTCTTGCCGTACCTCGTCAGCCGGATCAGTAGCTCGCTCCTTTTTGTGCTTTGATGCCAAAGGGGGAGAGGAAGTTGGAATCAGGGGGAGGGTAGAGTTAGAGAGAGCTCGTGATCAGGACTTTGATGTTTTATACTATATCACATTTGGTACTTTGATGTTTTATATTATATCACATTTGGTGTTAGTTCATGGATATGTACATTTGTCGCTTGAGTATGCTATGTTTTGAGACATATCTATGGATTTCGTTTGAGCCGTTGAGTTCTTTGGTTCTCTTTTTCCGAGTCTGCTTGTGTTTATTCCTGCCATTATCTATTCTCGCTCTCTTGTCATTTATGTTTATGTTGTCATCAATCACCAAAAAGGGGGAGATTGTAAGCATCTAGGCCCTCAAGGTATGTTTTGGTGATTAATGACAACCATTATTGTGACTAATGAGTTTGTGCAGCTTAATAGATCATTATCGCTCATTTGGTCATATGTCAAAAGAAGCCCCTAATTTTCGTTATTCAAAAAGGCGATCTCGGCATTCAACTCAATAATATGTCAAGACTAAGGATCTTTCTAGTCCTAAGTGTCATAAGGTTGAGAAGGACACTTAGGTTAGTATAGGCTTTATAGTTTTGTAGTGATCGCACTATTAAGAGGGGTTTTAGGCTAAGTAACTTGAGCATGGACATGGTCATTTGAAAATGGATGCACACAACGGTCACTCAGGTTTCTAGAAGTTCAAATAAGTGGTTCTCAACTCATATCTCAAGAATATTTGGATTTCATTCAAGACTCAAATCAGAAAAGGCAAAATCAGGAAAAGTCATTAACATCGGTTTAACCGACGATCTAAATTTTCCATACGTCGGATAAACGGTGTCAGCAGAAGTCTGGACAAGTCAATACACCGGTTAAACCGACGATGTTTGAATTTAACGTCGGTGCAGTTGTCCAGAGACTTGGTTTTTCAGTTGATCAGTGGACAACTACACTCACCGGTTAAACCGATGATACGTCGGTTAATTTGCCCAAGTTGTAACGGCTAGTTCTCAAAAGGGGCAGCTTACATTCACCGGTTAAACCGACGATGACTATTGGAGGTACGTCGGATTAACCGGCGCTACGCAGTTTTCTGGCAGCTTTTTCTCCAACGGCTCTATTCGTGTGAGCTGCCTATATATATACCCCTCCAATGGGTCATTTTGCTACTCTTGACACCAGGCAACATCCAAATACTCATACTATAGTCAAGAGCCACTTTGAGCTTCATCATTTCACATACTTGTTCATTCAATCATTCAAGAAGCAAGATTAAGGACTTGAGTAGAGAGAAGCTTGTGTGCATCCATTCTTGGTGATCGGTTCTTGCTCAAGCAAAGGCCTTAGCTTGTTACTCTTGGTGATTGGCATCACCTAGGCGATTTTGGTGATCAAGGTGATTCTCGCGGAGCTTGCCAAGGATTGTGGGAGCCCGGAGAAGAAGATTGTACGTGGTTTGATCTCCACCACACCGGGATGGTGAACGGAGACTCTTAGTGAGCGCCCTCGTCTTGGTGACTTGGGAGGTGACAAAACTCTTTGTGAGTGTCACAACGTGGATTAGGGGTGTGTGCCAACACATCGATACCACGGGAAAAAATCCGGTTGTCTCTTGTCCACTTCTTTTATTCAAGCATTTTCTTTCATGCAATTTATTCATGTGCTTGACTTAGGGATCATTATTTTGCTCTACCTTGCTAGACTTTACCTCTCTTTTATCTCTCCTAGCTTGTGTAGGTAGCTTAGTTACCCGGTTGGTGAATTGGTGCCTTTCTAGCTTTGCATAGGTTAAGGTTGCTTTACCTTGTTTTAGAAATTGAAAAAGGCCCAATTCACCCCCCCTCTTGGTCCATCGATCCTTTCACTATTGTCCTTCTTCTTTACAAAGAGAGCAGGACAACCCCAAGGTGAAGCACTTGGGCGTATGAAACCTTTGTCGAGAAGATCTTGGAGTTGGAATTTTAGTTCAGCCAATTCATTTGGAGGCATACGATATGGCCTCTTTGAAATAGGAGCTGTGCCAGGGTGAAGTTCAATGATGAACTCGATGTCTCTGTATGGTGGCATTCCAGGCAAGTCGTCTGGAAAGACATTGGGATATTCACAAACTACAGGAATATCTTTTACTTTAATGTCTGTGATAGCATAGGCACAAGAATGAAGATATTCTTGCCGAGGCAAATAGAGGGTAGTGGCTCCTTGATGTGGTGAATTAATCTCAATAACTCGGGAAGAGATGTCTAGTAGTACTCTATGTTCAGTCATCCAATTTGTCCCAAGTATGACATCAATACCCTCTAAGTTTAGCAGTACCAAATCAGTTTTGATTAATTTACTTCCTAACTGAATTGGCACACTTTTAACCATTTGACTAGAGGTAATCTTTCCTCCAGGGGTAGAAATCATATATGACCCCTGGGTAGGACAAAGATCAAGTCCTATTCGGGTACCACAGTTGTTACTAATAAAACTATGAGTTGCTCCTGAATCAAATAATGTAACAACAGGTTTGTGATGAATAGAGAATGTACCCGACATGACGGGGGCTCCATCCGGAAGTTCTGCAAGGGTGGTGAAGTTAACTCGCCCTTGCCGGACTTGTATCATCGGCCTCTTGCCCTTGTTCTGATTACCCTGATTGAAACTCTATCCTTGATTAGGTTTCTTGGGCCGCGGTCAATCTCTGATGAAGTGATCCGCACTCCCGCAATTGAAACAGAGAGAAGTGCTGCTTCTCTGTTGGACTTGTTGAACATTTGGCCGTGGGCCAGATTGTTGTGGTTGTTGCGGGGGTACGGGAGGTCTATACCCTCCTTGTTGTTGAGGCGGCCTGAAAACCAGTTTCCAAACGGAGCATTCCGCTGTGGCACTCTAGGCGGTGCATTATGAACAAATCGATACCGCGAGGGTTGAATGCCTGCGGGTCCAGTGGAAATCCTTCGCTTCTTTTCAGCACGGTGTGCCGTGATGCAATCCTCCTGGGTTAGGGCCATGTTAACCAGCTCGCTGAAGGTATTTGCCTTTACAAGCTTCAGATGTTCTTTGAGCTTAGTGCTCAAGCCCCGATGGAAACTGTCCTGCTTCTTCGTGTCACTATCCGCGTGATAGCCCGTGTACTGACACAGGTGATTAAAAGCCTGTGCATATTGTAGTACGGTGCGGGTGCCTTGAGTAAGTGCCAAGAACTCATTCAATTTTCGCTCCATCATTCCTTCGGGTATATGGTGTGCTCGGAAAGCATTCCGGAATTCTTCCCAGGAGATAACATGGCCATCAGCTTGCATGGCACAATAGTTATCCCACCAGATACGGGCAGCTCCACGTAATTGTTGGGCAGCGAAGTGAGCCTTGCTAGAGTCCGCACATGGAATTATAAGAAGAGCAAACTTAGATTTAATGGTGCGAAGCCAAGCATCGGCATCAAGGGGCTCCTCCACTTTGCTGAATAGCGGGGGCTGGGTACTGAAGAAATCTTGGTAGTTTGCCACTTGAGGATCATCACGACCTCCTCGTGATTGCTGGCACTGTTGGTTCTGCTGTGCTTGTACCAGCAGATTGAGAAGTTCGGTTTGCCGAGCCATAACCTCGGCTAGATTTGGAGGTGGCGGTGGCGGTTGTTGCGAACCACTGGCCTGATCTGCCCGGAAGCCTTCCGGGGTTCCGCGCGTGGCTCCAACCATCTGAAACAAAGGAGATATCCACTATTAACCACATAGCCTTACTCCCAATTTCAGAAGATACACCACTCAGATATGTAGTTCACACATTCCATTCAATCAACTCATTTTAGAAATAAAGACATTGAGCAAGATGATAAAACACAAGACTTATATTACAGCACAGATTCTGGTTGTCCTTAACATTGCACATCCTAAGGATCCATACATAGGCCATCTATATTACAACAAATGGCACAAGGTCTAGGTAAACTAATTACTACCTAAGTCACTATACTTCACATGGGTTACATCTAGAGAATCGACGATTTGACAAACTAGAAATCGTCGAGATTGCCTATAGAAGACTGATTGCCAGAACAAGAGTAATCTGGCTGAGGATTGGGCTCCGGGTCTCCATGCTCAGAATCGAGATCCGAGACTCCCTCAATTTCTTCTGGATCTTCTTCTCCACCTTCAGGTACTACGGGGGCAGCGGGAGGTACCGGTTGCTGCTGCAGTTCTTCAATATGAGCCTGGGCATCATCAGCCTCAAGGATCAGGTCATGAACTTGTTCCTGGAGGAACTCAATGATTGTATTGCGCTGAGTGATGATAGCATCACTCTCGTTGATCTGATCTTCTCGATGAAGGATGGTCTCATCTCGTGCTGCGATCATCTCATCCTTCTGAGTCACCAAGGCTTAAAGTTCCACTATCTGAGTGACTTGACAGTTAGCATTTCGATAGTGACCTTGAGCCACACCCGTTAACTGACCCAGGCTACGACGCAGCAAAATCTGATAATGGTGTTGAACATTCATAAACTTGGTGATACTATGGATCGTTTCTTCGGCCAAATCTCCCCACAAGTGACCACAATGGGCTATCCGAAAGTTCCATTCCGGATCACTGGAGTCTATAGAAGGGAACAGACCAATGGGATACCCGGCAACCTCCATAGGATGCTGATTGCAGAAGATATGGATAGCCTCCAGAGCAGCAGTCTCGATGGTATCCACAAGACGATACCCCACCACATCAACTTCTATGGGGTGCCACTGGGAGCGGAAAGGATGTTGAGGGATTGTCATCTTAACTCGGCATCGAGGGACACCTTCTTCTCGATACTCCACTCCGTCGTATTGGGGAGGCTCAGTGTAATGGAACAAACTTAATGATTCCCATAGAAGACGAGGAAAACCTTCCCAATGCAAGGTATTAGTGTGAAGATGCCCTGCATGATCCCAAGAGACGTTCGAAGGAGTGGCCATCTGCGACAAGAATGCAAATGGTAAGCTATATTTACCCTGCTGAGAACTCACAAGGTAAATAGAACGAAACCATCGATTCTGATAATAGCAAAGGTTGGAAATCAGATGGATACTTAAGGTACTCAACTAAAAGATTCTATTGATACCATACTAAGAATGAACAACATATTACCTATCCTTTAGAAAAACAACAAATTTAAGCACTCACTTTGTTGGTTAATGTATTATACATGCACGTACTATTCGACCTCACAACCAAAACAATTGCCGAATATCTCCGGACTTACGTGGTTAGTTTCAGTGGCATAATACATACGTCTCTCTCTACTAACTAGTCGATAAGTCCTATCCGTCCTGATTTCGTAATCTTGGTTAGTGTACCTGCAGAAAACCATAATATATATCCAATGAACTTTTCATGCCAGCATGTCATGAAAGCGTCCCCAATCATTACTGTTCACTATAGAAACAGCATCTGTACCATACCTTGCGCCGAACCATCTACTCCCAATATAACCAACCTAAGTTGATATATTGGCAGCATCTCAAGTAGGCCACTGCTTGAGAAACAGCGTTCGGTTCGCATCACCAACGGGAAGGCTAACTCCCCAGTTAGCTGAGGATCCTTACCTTCTTACCTCATCATCGAAGGTGTCGTTACAGAATGTAAAGTTGGGTTGTGCATAAATTTAAGTTTTAACAGAAGAGTAATGCTGGTAGTTAGAATTATATCTATACTATGGCCACCTCTAATTCCCTTAATAACATCACCCTAGGGCTTTACGTACTAAGCACAATCCTTAACGAAACCAACATAACTTTGCAAAATACTTTGTTGGTCAAATTTTATACTAAAAACATTTTGAAGACGTTTCATATCTCTAGTGTACACTTGTTAGCACTGATACCAGCTGTGGCAGAACCAACCTGAATTACACCGGCTCAAGTATGCGAGTCCACTCTTGAGGGCTCCAACGTACTTCAAACGGTATAATCCTTTGGCCTGTCGGGTAACGTCCCGATAAACCACCGATTGCAGGATCAAACAAGGTACCTCGCACGAAGGTGAGTCCAGAGATACAATTGCCATCATATTTTACATCACAGGCAAGTATATTACATGAGTGTCTAAAGGTAACATCAGTTCCCAACTGATGGAAATTATTACAAACAGTTTAAATTTCCAAGTCATGGCAGCGGAGTTTAAAACATGGTCACTGTACATGTCACCAGTATGGATATCACGCTAGCCCTGGCATGATATCACTCAGTAGGATCTGTGTTGGCCAAGGACGGGTCCCACTCCACGGACCAACCATCGGGCAGAGGGTAAGGCCACGGCATAGGCAAAGTAGAGTCGTCAGGGGGATTACCTGAACAAAAAGTCACAAGGCAAGACTGAGTATTCTAATACTCAGCAAGGCTTAACCGTTCATGGTATACTTAGCCATGTAACTAGACTTATGAAGGCTTTAATGGTTGTGGGTAGAGTTTTCAGCTGAAAAGCAACAAAGAGTAGATCCTTAATTTTAACTTTTAGCTTTCAAGTTCTATATGATTAATCATTCTAGATAAGCACCTATAACTATTCAAGTATGGTAGAATCTTTAACCAAACATCATCTTTGATAACCATAAAGTTGCTCTTGTTACTCTATGTGGCAAAGGGATCAAGCAGTCTCAGTCTTCGCGAGAAACGGACGGTTCCTGAATCGAATTTCAGCCTTGCAAGGGTAAACCTAACTCACACGCATGGAACATCCAACGATGGTTCCGAAGCAACCGTTTGCCTTTCATTCCGACTCGTGGATCAGATCCACTACAAGCGACTGCAGGACCATACGCACATCCAATGTGCAGGACGTACGTCTGTAGTGCGACTACATGATCGTACTCCTGGTTGCCCTGCAACACGTATTCCCACACGTCGAAGCGAGTAATAGGAAAAACCAAATACGAGTGGTGGGAGGTATGTCCACTCCTTGGGCCGATTGGTTACTAGGCTTACCGCTTACCATATTTTGCGGCATGTGGCTAGTACTTTCAAATGCTTAACCACCGCTACCACACATTGCGACCTTATCAAATTCATCAATACAGACGGGGTATCATCTCAACCATGATACCTCTCACAATCCCGTCCGTCATCCTTATAATGATTACAGGAATGTAAACATTGCAACTCCTATATCACGCGAGTGATAGGAAATCACCCGACTTCTACCGGTCCTATTAGTAGAGCATATATTCGAGAAGGACTTAGGCACAATACATAGGTTCCTAGGATGCAATGCATCTAGGGTTCCATTCTTCTCCTAGACTTAATGCAAGATATAATATATAAGTATAAGATTGCATAATGTAGCAATTTGAAATACTGGGTTATGCACCGGGGCTTGCCTTCTTGAGTGGGGTTGGGGGCAGGAGCGTCAAAGTCTTCCGAACTTTGGTTCGGAGCTTCAGTTAGATCTCCGACGGCGTTCCCAGGGTCTTCAGAGACTTCCACACCTTGATCCGGGATCAGCTCGTAGTCTCCGTCGGCAAGAATAGTGGAGTCTATATGATATGCAAAGATGTAATTTAACGGATGCATATATTTTTATTTTATTTCATGATAAAGTTGCAATCCAATGAAAACACAACATGCTTATCAAACATTTCATTTATCCCTTTACTAGGCAGTCATTTATCGGGTGTACATTAACTTAGTTAGCTTCATTAGGCAACATGTCCAAATAAACTACTATAGCCTTGGGTTGAAATTTTTATCATAGATTAAGTTATATCCAAGTTATTGTCAACTTATCAGGATTTTATTTCTATAGGAATTGAGTTATAGAAATAATTAACATTAGTATTAATCCATTAGGTATTATTTAAAACTGTATATCTATGTAAGATCTTGTTCTAAATTTTTGTACTTAGGTCACCCTACTCAAGTTCAACATCTCCAATTATTTTCATAATTTTTAACCTTTTGAATCCACAGATAATAATTATGCAAGGTTAAATAGGTATTATTCATAATTAAACTCACACATTATGAAAATATTATACAAACAGGAGGTTAATTATTTTTCCTAAGTACTACATGTCAAAGAAAAACTAAGACAATTGGTTTCACATTTTTACCATTTTTCTGCTACTTAGCTCACAACTACTTAAACTTAACATTTAAATTAGAGCACAAACTACTCAGAAACTGAGAGTCAACCCTTAAGGAAAGTTGTAGATCTTAAAATAAGGAATCCAACAAATTTTAGTTTGCATTTTTATGATTTTTCCTTGAATTGTTATGGAATTTCAAAATTGGCAGCAAAAATAACAAAGAGGTCCTTTATGACACTATTCCTCTGAGTCTTAAGCTTTGCAGACAGCCCCTCGGGCTTTTGATTCTTCCAGCCCGAGGTCCCTGGCCGTGGTCAGAGAGGGAGGCAGGGGTTTGACCGGCCCGTTCTGGCGACGGCGATTGCCGGCGGCGAGGGTGGAGGGGTGGGGAAGCATCACCATGTCGGTGTGCACCTGGGGGCGGTCGGGATCGGGTCGGGGTGGTCTGTAGCGGCGGCGTGACGAGGACAGTGCAGCTGGCGGTGGAGGTGAATAGTAGGGGCGGTGCTCCGGCGGTCAGGGGCGGCAAGGAAGGAGTCGAGGAGCTTCAGGGCGATGTGGCGAAGCTCGAGGTGAGATCAATTGGGGTCGAGAAGGGTCGGGAGTAGGTGCTCCACGGCGGGCAGGGGTGGCGGCGGGTGGAGATCAACGGCAACCATCGAGAAGCCGGTGTGGTGCACAAAGGGACCAATTGAGGGGTCATAGAGCTTCACGGGGTCGCAAGGGAACTGACTGAGGGGTTGTCGTGGTGCGGGGATGGCTGAACTGGCCTGTCCACGGTGAGCAGGAGGCGGCAGCGGACGGTGGTCGTCGGCAACTGTGCTCCGGCCAAAATTAGAGGGCGGCTGGGGGCTGGGGAGCACGAGTAGAGGTTGGGGAAGCTTGCTAGGGGATCGGTGAGAGCAATGGGCGCTTGGTGGTGGCTGTCCACGGCAGTTTGTAGTTCACCGGAGAGAAGGAGCGGGCGGCGGAGGCGATTGGGGCTCGGGGTGCACACGGCAAGGGAACAAGGAGTGCAAATGGATCAAGTACATACTGCTGGTGCTGCTGAGCAAAAGGGGGAGGGAAAATAAGGCAGGCATGTGCGTGGAACACGGTGGCGGCGAGGTGGCGGCCGGCAGAGGCTCGGGAGGCCATGGCGCGCGCAAAACAGGACAGCAGGGGAGGGGTAGGGCGGCGGGCGACGTCCAAGCGACACGTGGGGAGGGCGGCAGCAGGAGGTGGAGCGGCGGCAGTCTGCACAGCGGCGGCGGCGAGGTGCTCTGCACCGGCGGCAGAGGAGGCAGGGGCGCTGAGGGGGGCCAGAGGAAGAAGAAAGGAGGGAGGGGTCCAAAGGACCTATGTGCAAAACTAAAAGATTCTAGGGCCTCTCGGTAAAGTAAAATTTCCCACTAATCCAACAGTCTAATGAAGAAATGTCTAAAATAAAAGTTGTAGCATTTTCAAACCCTACAACATTGATTTAGGGTTTAAGTTCAAAAACCCAAAGCTTATAGCTTTACATGTTAAATTTTGAACAAAGGTTGTATTTGAATTACTTTTGTCCTTACTGAAGTAGATTTCCTGTAATTTTGGACACATTTGCAAGTTTTCATGCAATGTCATGATGACTTGTATTCTTACATTTTGGCCCTAGGTAAACTTTAAGAATTACTTTTATACTTCAGTATTTTGTATAAAAGGACCCATATTTTTACATTAATCACATCTAGGTCCCTATTTTCACATAAAGACCTATTTTTCTTAGGATTTAACATATCTATGGCACTTTCTTTCCTATGGTGATATAAATTTGACACCTAGTGTTATATTTTTCCTAGGTTTTGACACTACCTCCCATTCTTACTCAAGTAACACTAAAGAGTTTATATTTGTCAAAATTACACAAATACCCTTTTCCCTTTGCACTTCAATTAAAACACACATAAGCAAGATCACACATGCACACTTAACATTAAGATCTAGTGTTTGAGATTCTAAATACCTGAATGTTACAGCAACCCATAGTTTTATCAGTTCAAAATGTGGAACAAAAGTAGGCCTGGATTTCTATCTTACTAAAGGAGCCTATATGATAGCGACTCCTGGCGGTAAAATTGCATCAAATCAAATCTATAGAAAGGTGCCAATTCAGTTGGCTAGCAATCTGATAAAAATGGATTTACTATTATTGGACGTAGAAGGAATGGATGTCCTCCTAGGCATGGATTGGATGACTAGGCACCGAGTATCATTGGATATCTCTTCTCGAGCCGTGGAGAGATTCACCCGACCATGAAACTACTATTCTCTATCTTCCACAACGGGAGTGCAATAACTCTTGTGCTTATGCTATAGAAGGGATCAAGTTAAAGGACATCCCTATTGTTTGTGAATACCCAGATGTTTTTCCAGATGATTTACCTGGAATGCCCCCGGATAGAGATATTAAGTTTATTATAGAACTACAACCCGGCACAGCCCCCATCTCTAAAAGGCCCTATCGTATGCCCCCCAATGAGTTGGCAGAGTTAAAAACCCAGCTCCAGGACCTCCTTGATAAGGGTTTCATTCGTCCAAGTGCTTCACCATGGGGTTGTCCAGCCCTATTCGTGAAGAAAAAGGACAATACCTTAAGGCTATGTGTAGATTATCGTCCCCTCAATGCGGTAACCATCAAAAACAAGTATCCTTTGCCCCGCATTGATATTCTATTCGATCAGTTAGCCAGAGCCTGGGTATTCTCTAAGATTGACCTCCGCTCCGTGTATCATCAGATCAAGATCAGGTCAAGTGACATTCCAAAAACAGCCTTTTCCACCAGATATGGACTCTACGAATATCTGGTCATGTCATTTGGTCTTACCAATGCACTAGCATACTTCACATATCTCATGAACTCTATCTTCATGCAAGAACTCGACAAATTTGTAGTAGTTTTCATTGATGACATTCTGATTTATTCTAAAAATTCGGAAGATCATGCGAACCATCTCCATATTGTTCTTCAGAGATTAAGAAACCATCACTTGTACCCCAAATTCTCCAAATGTGAGTTTTGGCTGGATACCGTTAAATTTCTGGGACATACCATCTCCAGTAACGGCATATCCGTTGATCCCAGTAAAGTTCAAGAAGTGTTAGACTAGAAATCTCCTACATCAGTCCATCAGATTCGCAGTTTTCTTGGTCTAGCTGGCTATTATCATCGTTTCATTCTTGACTTCTCAAGAATAGCCAAGCCTATGACTGAACTACTAAAGAAAGGAGTTAAATTCTCCTGGGATCAGAAATGTGAAGATGCATTTCACACCCTCAGAGCACATCTCACTACTGCCCCAGTTCTGGCTCAACCAGATGTTTCAAAACCTTTTGACATCTATTGTGATGCTTCAGGAATCGGACTTGGTTGTGTGCTTATGCAGGACAACAGAGTGATAGCTTATGCATCGCGAGCACTCAGGACTCATGAACAGAACTATCCTACTCATGATCTTGAACTCGTAGCTGTCATCCATGCACTTAAGATTTGGAGACATCATCTGATGGGTACAAAGTGTCACATCTATACTGACCATAAAAGCCTCAAGTACATCTTCACGCAAGCAGATTTAAATATGAGGCAAAGACGCTGGCTAGAGCTTATCAAGGATTATGATCTAGAAGTACACTATCATCCAGGCAAGGCCAACGTCGTTGCGTATGCACTTAGCCGCAAGGCACATTGCTCTTGCTTATCGGTAGAAGCTTTCAATGAGACTCTTTGTTGGGAGATGAGGAAGCTCAATCTAGAGATCATTTCTCAAGGTAGCTGGAACCATCTCTCAGTTGAAGCTACGCTTAGGGATAACATCATCCTGGCACAACAACATAACAAAGGAATCAGAATCATCAAGCAGAAGTTAGCACAAAGAGAAGGAAAGTACAAGTGCTTTCGAGTAGATCACGAAGGGGTTCTATGGTTCAACGAGCGTATTGTTGTACCCAAGGACCATAAGCTTCGTAAACAGATATTGGACGAGGCCCATTTGTCCAAATTCTCTATGCACCCTAGCAGTACCAAGATGTACCAAGATTTGAAACAGAACTTTTGGTGGACTCGTATGAAGCGAGAAATTGCAAAGTATGTCTCGGAGTGTGATATTTGCCAAAGAGTTAAGGCCAGTCATCTAAATACTGCTGGTATTCTTCAACCTCTATCCATTCCCTCCTGGAAGTGGTAGGATATCAGCATGGGTTTTATCATTGGCTTACCCAACACCTCTCTACGGCATGACTCTATTTGGGTAATTGTTGATCGATTAACCAAAACCGCCCATTTTCTTCTAGTGCATACTACTTATAACGTCAAGAAGTATGCTGAGATCTATTTAGATCAAATCGTTCGTCTCCATGGAGTGCCTAAGACGATCATTTCTGATCGTGGAGCTCAGTTCATTGCTCGATTCTGGGAGCAACTTCAATATGCTCTTGGAACTAAGCTAGTCCGAAGCTCCGCATATCATCCTCAAACAGATGGGCAAACGGAAAGGATAAATTAGATTCTAGAAGATATGCTTAGAACCTGAGTACTTCAATACGACAAGAATTGGGATAAATGCTTATCACTAGCAGAATTTTCCTACAACAACAATTATCAATCAAGTCTCAAATTGGCTCCATTCGAAGCATTATACGGTCGCCGATGCCGAACTCCTTTGAGTTGGTCACAAACCGGCGAGCGTAAAATCTTTGGACCCGACCTTGTCACTGAAGTAGAGGAAAAGGTGAAGACTATTCAAAATAATTTAAAAGCAGCCCAATCCCGACAGAAAAGCTACGCTGACATACGAAGAAGACCATTACAGTTCCAGATCGGAGACTTCGTATATCTTCGAGTATCTCCCACTCGAGGTATTCAACGGTTCGGCGTAAATGGAAAACTTGCCCCTCGATACATTGGACCCTTTGAAGTCATCCAAATTTGTGGACCCGTAGCTTATCGTCTTCAACTTCCTCCTCAATTAGCAGCTATTCATGATATCTTCCATGTATCTCAACTTAGGAAGTGTTTCAAAATTCCTACCGAGATCATCGATCCCCAAGCCATTGAAATCGAATCTGATTTAACTTATACCGAGCATCCGATCAAAGTACTAGACACCAAAGAGAGAAGTACTAGAAGAGAGACCATCAAGATGTTCAAAATTCAGTGGGATCATCATACTGAAGAAGAAGCAACTTGGGAAACCAAATCATACCTCCAACGAAACTTTCCAAACTTCCTTCAACCCAACTCCCAAATCTGATCGTCCAATTCCATCCTGTTCCGGAATCGCGGGACGAGATTCTTTTTAGGGAGGAAGGCTGTGATATTCAGGTACTTAGGATTAAAACACACTAGATTCTAGTATAAAGTGTGTATGTTTGATCTTGTGTATGTGTGTTAAAACTTAAATGCAAAGGCAAGAGGATCTTTTAGTAATTTTGGAAAATTTAGGTCCTTAGGTGTAAAACGGGTGAGAATGGGAGGTAAAATCAAAACATATGAAGGTTATTTTGCAAAAAGGCAAGAACTTAACTTTAAACCACAAATAGAGGTGAAACTACCTAAGGGATTCAAGTGGAGTGTAGATTTTAAATAGGATTTCTCTGAAATTTAAAACTTTGCCAAGTTTTAAGTTAAATTCAAATCCTTAACTCTTTTGAAATTGAACCTTAAAGCAAAGTTGTAGATCTTGCTGAGCTCTACATTTTGCTTTTGGGCACATTTTTATTTGAGCTATGGTTTGAATGTTAACTTGGCTTTACAGTAGAGTCCCTGCACTTTTGATAATTCACAGATCAGTCCTATCTTCTACCTCCAGTTTTCCCCTCCTCTATTCTGTTCGCGCCCGTGACTCCACCGACCGCCGGCCGTTTCCCGAGCTGCTCGCTGACCCCGCGCCGCTCTCCTCCACACCACGTGGCTCCTTGCTAGCCCGCCCGCTGCCCGCGCAGCCCCTGCTGGCTCTCCCCCGCGCCGCCACGTTGGGCCGCCGGTGCCGAGGCCGCCACACGGCCGAGGGTGCCCGACGGGGCACGGCGATGGCTCCGTCGGTCTGTGGCCGGCCGTGCGCCTACTCTCTCCCTTTCTGCTGCATGACAACCCTCTACAAAACATCAACCCGAAGCTTCCCTCGCTCACCTCCCCTTTCTTCTTCCTCACGAGCGTCAACCGAGCGCCGAGCCGTCCGCCGGACTTCCTCGCCGCCCCGCCCTACCCCTTCTCAATTCCAGCGCCCCAAAGCTTCCTCCCCACCCCCGCTTGCCCCTCGACCTACCCTACCCGAGCTTGCTCTTCTCCTCGGTCGGAATCGAGGTGATCCCGTGCCGCCCTGCCATCGGAGAAGCCCGAGGCCCCTCAATGTCGACGATCCCCTTCCGCCCCACCTCCGAAACCGCATCCCCGCAACTCCACGATGCTCGTGTGCGCTCCATCTTTCTGCGTTCGCCGGACCCTCGCCGTGAACACGGGCGCGCCGCCACGGCCGCCGCCATTTCTCGCCGTCGACCATGCTCCGCCGCTCTTCCTTGTGCCCATCACCTACCAACGTGTGCACCTCGTCCCGTAGATCGTGTAGGACCCGTTTGCCTCTCGCCAAAACCTCGCCGCCGGCGAGGACTCGTCGGTCAGGCCGGCCGGCCGCCGTCTTGGCCTTGCATGGGCCACATTGCAATTTAGGTTTTCATTTTAGGGTCCCATATACAAAACCCGAGGGCCTCTCTGCAAGTTTCTCTTTTAGTCTTGTTTGCAAAAGCTGTCAACTTGTAAAATTGATAGAAATTTGTAGAAAAATCCAAAAATTATCAAACCAGTTTTGTTATACTCTTGATGCTTAGCTATACAACTTTTGTTAAAAGAGTATGGTTTCAAACCAAATGCTTTTTAAGTTATTCTAAAGTTTAGCAAAAAGGGTATCTTGTGTGTAACTTTTGTATTTTAGCCTCTTTTCATGTGATTTTTGGTGTGCAGCATGTTTAAAGTGTATGCAAGATAGTTTAAAATTTTTACTTTAATTTCTGCACTCTAGCTTAAACTAATTAGAACTTATGCAAATTAAGCTTGAAATGGTTTAAGTTTATTAAAACTTGTTTCTAAGGTTTTCATGCTTAGATATTTTTACCATATGATGTTCTATCATTATGTAGTTCATAGTAAATTTTTCAAGAATTTATGGCACTGTTTTGCCGAAGAATTAAATGTAAACTTGCAATTTGAACTTAATTCAAATGCTTTAGTTTATATTCTCAGAAAATTATGAAAAATTCATAGTAAACTCCTCTATTAGAAACAAGTTTACCCGCAAAAATTCAGGGCCATAACCTTTATATGTTTCAAAATAAAAATCAATCTTATTAATCTCATTCAATTAATCCCATTGGTTAGGATAATTGAATTGAGATACGAATAGTAGGTTTGAATTCAAATTTCTTGTTTTATGACATTGTGTTTATCAAATTGTTGGATTGCAACTTTATCGTGAAGTAAAATTCTCAACTCAAGAACCACCTAATTCAAATCATTGCATATCATGTAGAGTCAACGACCCTCGACAACGGAGACTACGAACTAGTCTCGGAATCCGAGCAAGGGATTTATGAAGATTTTGTGAACGTCGCCGAGGTTATAATTGAAGCCCCGAACCAAAGTTCGGAAATCTTTGACATCACTGACCCTAGCCCCGCTCAAGAAGGCATGCCCCGATGCATAACCCAGTATTTTAAATTATTACACTTATACAGTTTATTACTTATATATCTATATTATGCATTAAGTCTAGGAATTGAAATGGAACCCTAGACACATGAATCCTAGTAACCTATGTATTGTGCCTGAGTCCTTATCAAATAGTTGCTCTGCTCATAGGACCGGCAGAAGTCGAGTGATTCCCTGTCACTCGCGCTATATAGGAATTGAATGTTTACTATTCTGGAATCGCTATAAGGATAATGGATGGGGTCATGAGCAGTATCATGACATGAATGGTTACCCCGTCTGTGTTGATAAAAGTTGATAAGGTCGTAGTGTGTGGTAGCTGTGGTTAAGCGTTTGAAAGTACTAGCCACATGCCGCGAAATATGGAAAGCGATAAGCCTAGTAACCAATCGGCCCGAGGAGTGGACATACCTCCCACCACTCATAATTTGGTTTTTCGTACACGCACCGACGTGCGGGAATACGTTCCGCACCGCGAATAGGAGTACGGTCATGTAGTCGCGCTATAGACGTATGTCCTGCACATTGGATGTGCGTATGGTCCTACAGTCGCTTGTGGTGGCCCTGATCCACGAGTCGGAATGAAAGGCAAACGGTTGCTTCGGAACGATCATTGGATGTTCCAAGCGTGTGAGTTAGGTTTACCCTTGCAAGGTTATGAAACTCGATTCAGAATCGTCCGTTTCTCGCAGAGATTGAGACTGCTTATTCCTTCTGCCACATAGAGTAAGAACAGTAACTATTGTTGGAATAATATTGATGAATGCTAATTTCTACCTTGATTGTCTAGAAGAGGTGCTTACCTAGAATGGTTAATGCAACTAGAAGCTGAAAGCTAAAACATGAAAGTTAGATCATACTCTTTGTTGCTTTTCAGCTGAAATTAAACCCCGAACCATTACAAGCCATCATAAGTCTAGTTACATGGCTAAGTATACCATGAAACAGGTAAGTCTTGCTGAGTATTAGCATACTCAGTCTTGCTAGTCTATTTTTCAGGTATGACCGATGTGAACCAAATGGATGGTCCAGCCTGGCCATTTTCTGTTCCGTTTGGCTGGTCCGTGGAGTGGGATCCGTCCCCGGCTGGCAGTGACCCTCCGGAATGACGCCAGGTTTCGGGCTAAGCGTGGTGTCAAACCTTGTGACGTATAGTCGCGATGTTAATAACTTTCTTCCGCTATGACTCTAGACAAGCTGTTTAGCTTGTTGTTTTAAAACAATGTCTGTATAAGTTATTTTAAGTTTCGAAACAGTTTGTAATAATGTTTAATTATCCTGTGGACTAAAAGTTTGTAAGCTGTAGTGTGATTGTAAACTCGCCTTCGTGCGAGGTAAACCTACTTCGATCCTGTTGAACCGTGGTTGTATCGGACGGAGACCCGACAGACCAATGGGTTGTTCCATTTGAAGTGCGTTGAGTTAGTATCGCCTGGATAGCAACGACTAGTGCACTTGAGCCGGAATAATTCAGGCGGTTCTGCCACACTCCATGTTCCAATTAATGCAATGATCTTAATTATCATCATAAAAGTATTCCAGAACATGAGTACACCAGTGCAGTATGATTTTCAGGTTATCCAACCAAAGTCTAATAATAGCAACTAGCGTAGCTACAACATAAATATAGCAACCCAGGTTTAATCAAGGAAGTTCAGAAGAAACTAGGTACATCCTTAGTTTGGGATCCATCATATTCTAGACATATGCATGCATAGAAAGAAAATGTGTGTATTTATAAAGTTATTGGGACTGAAGTATGATCAAGGACCACTTGCCTTCATCAAAGAACTGCTGCTGCTCGGGAATGTCTTCAAAGCTTTGCTCTTGTGGACCCTCGAACTGCGCACCGTCTATCGTAACACACAAGTATATACAAACAAACAATACAATCAATAAGAAAAAGTATACCAAATAATATAAATAGAGCAAAATAACATTATAAAGCTACTGTATGTGTCGCAAGGGTCGCGTGAGTGCAAGAATCGATGAAAACAAAGTTAAAACGGAGAAGTTATGGCTAAAATATGATTTTAGGGGCTTATTTGTGAAGGATTTGAATCTAGAAGGGCTCTAAACAAAGAAACCGAGGGTTAAAACATAATTAAACCTTAGATCTAGGGTTTAGATTGCAAAACAGAGGGGCTAGGGATGGTGGGTTTCTAATTTAGAAAAGGATAGGGGCCTAAACAGAATAAAAAGGATTTATTCGTGAATACTTTTGAACTGTCGTGGACTACGGGTTGATTTCTATGAAACTTAGGGGCTTATGTGCAAAACAACCTAGGTTTGACCGGTATCTGGTTTACTTGACTCGGGTTAGATCTAAACTAACCCGTTGGATCAGGATCCAACGGCTGGGAGCAGCTGATGGTGCGGAGCGGCGGCGCTGAACGCTGACGGTGAGGGGAAGCAGTGGCGGCTCGCCGGAATAACGTGTAAACGAGTTTCTAGCCTTGCCTTAGGCTCGGGTTTGGTCTGGGAGCAAGAGAGAAAGGAGATAACCGGCCGGTGATGATCCTTACCATACGGCGGAGCTCCGGCGGCGGCTTGCGGGGGCAGAGAAGTGGCGGAATGGCGGAGCGGCGAGCGGCCGAGGCGTGGAGGCGGCGGCGGTGGAAAAGCTCTCGCGGCTTAGGGTTTCAGGCGAAGGCGGCGGCTGCGGCTTGGGGAAGACCTAGGGCATGAGGGCGGCGGCTTTATAGGGCGGCCGAGGTGCGTTGGCATGCGGGCCCGAGGTCCACGCGGCGCGTACGGCACCGTGTGCCGGCCGGACTTGAACTCGAGTCCGAGCCTAGCTCGGGGAGAAAATGACCCCGATAGGTGGGGTCCACCTATCAGCGAGAGAATGGGGAAGGGAAGAGGAAGCAGGCTGTGCGAGCGGTTTGGGCTGAGGAGGGAGAGACTGAGCCGCGCGGAGGGAAGAAGGAAGGAAGGAGCTGGGCTGGGCTGCGCGGGAGGAAAGAGGAAAGGAGAAAGGCCAGGTTGGGCTGGGCCGCAAGGAGGAAAAGAGAGAGGAAAAAGAAAAGAGGGATGGGCCGGGCCCAATTAGAAAAGAGGGAGAAAAAGAATTGCATTCAAATGCAATTGAATTTAAATTTAAATTTAATTGGAAGATAGACAATAAAACAATGCAATAGGGCATGAAATGCACAAAAACCTATATTTCCTTATATTTCTTTTTATGGTTAAGTTAATTACAATTAATTCACAGTAAATGCTCTAAAATCAAAATGATAGAATAAAATCCTTATGGATCCTAAAAGAAATCTAGCAAAATTTATTTAGGTTTATAATTTGAAAATTAGGATGTTACAGGAGCGAGGTCCCTTCAGTAAACTACACGTATTACTAGTCGAGAACTAGTAAACGGAGTAGTACTGGAAGTGTGGGAGCGATGCCCCTTCAGGAAACCGCACGTAGTACTAGTCGAGAATCTAGTAAACGGAATAGTACTGGAAGTGTGGGACCGATGCCCTTCAGTAAACTACGCATAGTACTAGTCGGAATCTAGTAAAACGGAGTAGTACTGAAAGTATGGAAGCAACGCCCCTTCAGCAAACTACACGTAGTACTAATCGAGAACTAGTAAACGGAGTAGTACTGGAAGTATGGGAACGAGGCCCCTTCAGTAAACCACACGTAGTACTAGACAAGAACTAGTAAACGGAGTAGTACTGAAAGTATGGGAGCGATGCCCCTTCAGTAAACAATGCTCCGCTGCAGCTAACAACTTGGGATACAAGTTCGCTAAGGGTGAAAATGGCGTAGATGCTCGATATTCCAGGAGTTTGGGACCTCCTGATCATTAGGGTCTTGTAAGCAATACGACCCTCATCCTATAACCTTGAGCATGATGAAGGGTCCCTCCCATCGCAAATTAGGCTTGTGCAGCCCTATTTCGTCCTGGATGCGGCGAAGGACCAAATCTCCAACATATAAAGATCTTGCTTGAATGTTCCGATCGTGGTAACAACAGACGCCTTGTAGGTAGCGGGCCGACTGAAGCAAAACATTGCATCTCCAGTTGAGGAGATTGCCACATGACATCAACCGGTAGTATAGCTTCGGACCCGTAGACGAGAAAGAAAGGTGACTATCCTGTGGCCTTGCTTGGTTGTGTGCGAAGCCCCCAGACTACTGACTAGATCTCATTGATCCATCTGCCTCCTTTTTGCTGTTCTCGTCGTAGAGTCTTGTCTTCAGACCATCCAGGATCATGCCGTTGGAGCGCTCAACCTGACCGTTGGCCCGCGAGTGAGCTACTAAAACATACTTGACCTTGATGGCGCTGCACTCGTAGAAATTCCAAAACTGATGTGAGTGGAAATTGGATCCTAGATCCATGATGATAGTGTTGGAAATGCCTAATCGGTGCAAGATGTCGCAGATGAAGCTAACCACTCGATCTGTAGAGAGCTTTGTAATTGGCTTGTACTCGATCCACTTTGTGAACTTGTCGATTACTACCAACACGTGAGTCAAACCTCCTAGCGCAGTTGTCAAGGGCCCTATCATGTCCAGGCCCCAGCATGCGAACGGCTATGAAGGTGGTACGGCAATAAGGTTGTGGGCCGGGACGTGGGGCTGCTTGCTGAAGAACTAGCAGTTTGTACACTGGCGAACGAGTGCTTCGGCGTCTGCCAAAGCAGTCGGCCAGTACAACCCGGATCTGAAGGCTTTCTCGACTAGCATGCAAGAAGCAACATGGTTTCCGCATGCGCCTTCGTGAATCTCCTTGAGTATTTCTCTGCCTTCCTCCATGCGGGCACACTTCATGAGTATGCCTGATGCTGATCCACGCTTGTATAAGTTGTCCCCGACTAGAACGTTCCCTTTGTTGCGCCTTAGGATGCGTGCGGCCTCAGTGCTTTTTGGGTCGATGCCGGGGGGTAATTTGTGCTTCTTGATGAAGTCAAGAAACATCACCTGCCAGTCGACCTCGATCATCAAGACCTCTCGGTCGAGTTCCAATGGACCCTGAGCGATGGTGATTTGATCTGGTATCTTGATGGATGGGTGATGCAACTCATGGATGAAAACTCCCGATGGGACGTTAGCTCGATCGGAACCCAGTTTCGAGAGCACATCCGCTCCCACATTGTTGTCGCAAATCACATGATAAATTTCTAGCCCTAAGAACTTGTTCTCGAGCTTGCATATTTCCGCGACATACGCGTCCATGGTGTCCTTGTTGAGGTCCCACTCTTTGTTGACTTGTTGGACCACCAGCAAGGAGTCGTCGTAGACAAGTTAGTCGCTTGATGGCCAGAGAGACTACCAGGCGTAGCCCATGCAGTAGTGCCTCATACTCGGCTTCGTTGTTCGAGATCTCAAATAGTATTCGGAATACATATTTGAGTTGTTCTCCTATTGGACTGATGAAAAGTACTCCCGCACCATCACCTCCGAGCTTGAGTGAGCCGTCAATGTACATCACCCAATGCTCTGGCAAGTTGGCTAGGGCTTCCACTTGTTTGCTCACGATTCTGCCATAAAGTCAACTAGTGCCTGTGACTTGATGGCAATTTTGGGGCTTGAAGTTGAGAGTAAGAGCCCCCAGTTCCACTGTCCACTTGGAGATACGCCAGTGGCGTCCCAATTGTGGAGAATATCCTCTAATGGGAAATCAGTGACCACCGAGATCTTGTGTGCGTCGAAATAGTGGCAAAGCTTCCTGGAGGTCATGAGCATAGCGTAGAGTAGTTTCTGAATTGTCGAGTAACGAACCTTGGATTCCGAAAGAACTTCGCTAACAAAGTAGACTGGTCGCTACACACCGAAAGCATGGCCTTCCTCCTGGCGTTCCACCACGATTGTCGTGCTGATGATGTGAGTGGTCACGGTGATGTTAATAATAGGTTCTCACCTGGTTGTGGAGCTGTCAAGATGGGGGGCGACTACAGATGATGCTTGAGGTTTTCCAGCACCTGCTTCACCTCCTCGATCCACTGGAACTTGTCATGTCGTTTGAGAAACTTGAAGAAGGATAATCCTCGTTCTCTAAGTCGCGAGATAAATCTATTTAGGGCCGCCATGTAGCCTGTGAGCTTGTGGACATCCTTGATCGTTTGTGGGGCGTCCATGTCTGTAATGGCAGTGATCTTCTCCGGGTTTGCTTCAATTCCTCGGTGACTAACGATGAAACTGAGTAGTTTCCCTTGTGGTACGCCGAAGACGCACTTGGTTGGGTTGAGCTTCCACCGAAACTTGCGTAAGCTGTTGAAGGTTTCCTCGAGATCAGGGATACACTCATCGTGGACTCTGGTCTTGATGACCACGTCGTCCATGTAGGCTTCAACATTGTGATGTAGCTGATTAGTAAGGCATAACTGGATAGCCCGCTGATAGGTGGCTCCTGCGTTCTTCGACCCGAGGGACATAGTCATGTAGGCATATGCTCCAAAGGGGTGATGAATGCTTTCTTAATCTGGTCTTCTTCCTTAAGACCAATCTAATGGTAACCTGACTAGTAATCAAGGAAAGAGAGCAGGACACAGCCAGCCGTAGAGTCAATGACTTGGTCGATGTGTGGGAGCGCGAAGGGATCCTTCAGGCAGTGTTTGTTGAGATCAATGTAATCCACACACATCCTACATTCATTACTATTCTTTTTTAGAACTAGTACAGGGTTGGCTAACTACTTGGGGTAGTAGACTTCTTTGATGAAACCAGCCGCGAGTAGTTTGGCTAACTCCTTGATGGCCTCCCTCTTGTCTAGGGTGAAGCGTCATAGTCGCTGCTTCTTCGGAGTGGCTTTTGGGGTCAACTTTTAGGCAATGCTCAGTCAACTCCTTGGGCACGCTCGGCATCTTCTCTAGTTTCCACGCGAATATGTCACGGTTGGCACTAAGGAAGTTGATGAGCGCGCTTTCCTATTTGTCATTCAAGCTGCCTCTAATCAAAGCAGTCTTGGACGAGTCACCTTCTTGCAGCTGGATGGCCTTGATGCCGACGCCGTTGGGGTTGGGTTTTACCTTGGACTGGCTAGGCCCTTGATTGGGGATCTCCATCTCTGAGTCGGTGAGCTTTTGCGTGGCCGCAAAGACTTCCGCAGAAGGTTCTGGCATGCGTGATGTAGCGGCGTACTCGATCGCCTCTTGGTCGCAGTCATACCTCTTCTTCAAGTCACCACGAAACATGAGTACACCTATCTTGCCTGGCATCTTGAGTAGTAAGTAGACGTAGTGAGGCACGGCCATAAATTTGGCCAAAGCTGGTCTGCCGAGGATGGCGTGGTATGACAACTCGAAGTCAGCCACCTCAAACTTGATGTACTCCATGCGGTAGTTGTCTTTCATCCCAAAGGTAACTGGCAAGACCACTGAACCGAGTGGTGTAGCCGCGTTTCTCGGGACGATGCCATAGAATGGAGCTCTACTAGGGGTAAGCATCTTGGAGATGTTCAGTCCCATCTTCTTCAATGTACTCACAAAGAGCAGGTTGTGGCCACTCCCGGCATCGATGAGTACTTGAGTCATCTGTGAGCCCGCCACGACAGGATCTAGGACAAGCGGGAATTTTCCCGGCTCGGAGAAGTTGGTCCACTGGTCATCCCTAGAGAAGGAGATCGGGACCTCGTTGTATCTCAGAGGTTTCTATATGGCGGGCTTGATAGAGAGAATTTCACGCAGGGCCAGCTTCTACGTGCGCTTCGAGGGGAAACCACCATCTCCACCAAAGATGACATTGGTGACATTCTTCGGGTCTTGGAAGTCTTGAGCCCCGGACTTGTCTCCCTCATCGTCGTCCCCCTGATCCTTCCGCTTTTCATCTTGAGGAAGGAGTGGGGCGTTGAGTGACTTGTGAAGGCTGACACACTCAAAGAGCGTATGCTGTAACTTCGGGTGCATCAGGCATCATTTGTGCAGGACTTTCTCAAATTGTGCTTTATTGTTCCCCGACTTCTTGCCACGCAGATTGCGCTCAACAGCCATGACTTCTTGGTTTGACTTACATTTTTGAGGATTCCCCGAGTTGTTCCGCTGGCCTTTGTCGAAGTAGTTGTTGCCGTTGCCCTGCTTGTCATTGTTGCGCTTAGGGAAGCAATCATTCACCTCGTCCTCCTGGTCAGCCCACCGTGCCATCATGTCGCATAGCGTGGCAGAACTGCCCGAATTAATCTGGCTTAAGGGCACTAACAATCACCATAGAGGCAATCCAGGCTAACACACACTTAAAATGGAGTAAAACAACAGTCTATCAGGTAACATCCCGATGCAACCACTGGAACTTTGATCAAAATAATGCATACATAAAACCCACATAAGGTAAGCCCAGAGATTACAACAATCCACAAATTTTACAACAAGAGTTCCACATGAATTATTATTACAAACCAAGTTCGAACTCATGCATAAACAAGTACTTTCAGAGTTTAATAGTGCAGCGGAAAATACATGATAGTTCTAATCGACGATACATAATATCATGATGAAGCCCGTACATGACATCATTCAACATTATCATCGTTGGCCGGGGACGGATCCCGTTCCACCGACCAACTAGGAGGAAGAGTACACGGCCAAGTCAAACTAGCAATCATGTCCTCAAAGGTCTCACCTGAAAACAAACCACAGGCAAGGCTGAGTATACTAATACTCAGCAAGGCTTACCCGACTAGTGGTATATACTTAGTCGACTCCTAAACATGCAAGGCTTTTGGCTTAAGGTCGTTTTTGCCAAAAAGCATCTAACAATGAGTCGTTGCTTTCAAGTTTTAGCATCAAGTTCTAGTTAATTAACCATTTTAGGTAAGCAACTATCCAAATCACACATGGTGGAAAAAATAATTAACTGAGCATCCAACCAGATTAATCATCATCATTGTTCCTTTTGTTACTCTGTGTGGTAAAAGGGTTAAGCAATCTCAATGGCCGCGAGAAATGGATGATTCGAATCGAATTTCTTAACCTTGCAAGGGAAACCTAAACACACGTCACGTGGTTACTCCAAAAGTCACACGTGCAACTTTTTCCCTTTATTCCCGTTTCATGGATCAGGGCCACCGTCCTCGAGTACAGAGGTCCACGAACCACGGTACGACGCTGGGCTGTGGCTGCTCTTGCACTTACCATGTGCCCATGGGAACAGCATCAAGATGGTGGGAAGTATGTCCACGCACTGGTTCAATCAGATACTTAAGCATACCGATTACCGTATTCTCGGTATGTGGTTAGTACGTTTAAAAGCTTAACCACCACTATCACACACCGCGACCTTAGCATTTTTCACTAAACAGATGGGGCCTCAATCATCAACAGGAACATCGTAACATAGCCCCGTCCGTCGACCTTATGATTCCAACATAGGTAAAACAAGCAACTCCTTTATCTCACGAGTGATAGGAAATCACTCGACTTTTATCGGAGTCCTATTAGCATGACAATCTAGTGATCGACACAGACACAGACTAGTGTTCATATAATAGGTACTAGGATCATGCAATTAGGTTTCAATCAACTCCTAAAAACTTAATGCACATATAAATAAAAGTTGCATAAGTTTAAAAACATAGGGTTTATGCTACGGGGCTTGCCTTCTTGAGAAAAACTAGTCGGGGGTTCTTCCGAACTTTGGTTCGAGTCTTCAGCAACTTCAGTTAGATTAACTTGAGTTTCGCACTGCTCACTCTCGGACTGTGGCACCAGCTCGTAGGTTCCATCGGCGAGAGTTATTGATTCTATATGAATGCACATGTATATGAATGCACATGTATGAGTGGTTTTAATGGTACAAGATAAATAACTACTTCACTGTAAAGAAGTCATTCAACAAAACTCAAGTTAAGTTTGTGAAGCACTTCATTTTCTTTTCCTTGGGTAGTCATTTATCGAGTACTTATCTGGATTAACTAACTTCATTAAATAAGTGAGTAGTTTTGTCATATACATGGCCATTTTCAATAGTAAGCATGGATTAAATAAAACTACTCGTAGATATCATTTCTGGGGTTGAGATTTTTATGCAGAGCACATTACTTAAGTACAAACTCACTGTAAAATTTTTAGTAATTTTCATTCAGCAGATTAATCATGAAAAATACATTAAACAACTACTGCTAGGATCAAGATCTATTTATATAGAACAAACCATGCAAGAACTGATGCTCAATATTTTACTGAGTACTCCTATACTTATGGTTAGTCTACTGTAAATTTTTTAGGTTTTTGTGTGCAAGATTCAGAGCATAGAAAATAAGTTAAGGTACATCTACTTTAAACAAGATTTGTTTCTACAGGTAGTTCCACAAGGTTTCTGTATCTCAAACTTTTCCAACATGATAAGTTTGTACTTAAAGGTTTCATATTTTTCTAAGCACCAGAACTAGTTACTTTGATTTAATGTAGTTTTTCTTAACTAAAAATATATGAGCAAGTTAGACAGAAGTGAAACATTCCAAACTTTATCCATAGCTTTTATGCATCAAAGTTACTCTACTGTAAAAAATTTAACCCTAAAATATAAGAAAAATAGCATGAACAAACAACTCTAGTAAAATAGCACATCAAACAAGATCCAACAAAAATTACTCGTAGGGACACGTTTTGGCCCTGAAATTTTTACACAAGTTTTAACAACAAGAGACTAGTTTGCAGTCCAAAAATCATTCATAGTACTAGTCATCCATCTGTGCAAAAGTAGTCGGGTTCATCAAGAGGATTACAACAAATTTTATTTTGCATTTTTCTAATTTTTCTATGATTTTAGATTGATTTTACGAGTGACAGCCTTTTGAAAATAAAAGTACTCAGGTTCTCGCAGATAGGTCCCTAGATCTAGCAGAAAGGACCCTAATAAGAACTTGGCGATTGCAATGTAGTCCCAGGGTGGGGCTGGGCCATTCTCAGCCAAAATCCGGTGAGGGAACTAGTCGGCGGCGAGGAGAAAGGGGTGGGAGAGCACGAGGGGGTCGAGGGGAACCTATGGATATGCTCGGTTAGGGCTGGGGCGACCGGAGTTGTGCTGCCGGCTTGTGAGCAGGAGCTCCAGCAAGATGCAGGCGATGGGCGGCGGTGGTCCGGCGAGGGAGGGCGGCGTGGGGACGTCGGGGAGAACCAGTAGATCGAGGGCGACCCGTTTATAGCTTCGGTTTGGGCGGAGGAGGAGCGGAAAGTGGGGCTCGAAGGCGAGGTCGAGTGGCGGCGTTAATGGCGGGGTGGTGGTGGTTCTCGGGCGCGTGTGAGCAGAGGCTCAGTGCAGACCTTTTATAGGCGCTCAGGGGGAGGAGGAGGAGCTGGTCGCGATACAATGGAGGAAGGCACAGCCGGGACAGGTCGCGGCAAAGGCGCGGCGTCGCTGGCGCGTCATGGCTCGGCCGTCGGGAATCGACGGCCGCGTGGCACGTGCGAGCTGGCTGGGCGGGATACGGGGCGCCGCAAATCGCGGCAGCAAGCTCGGTCGGTGGCTGGTCGGGGCCCGTTGGGGGTCGCGCCTTGGCACGGCTTGCCGGAGCAGGCATCGTCGGCCATGTGGCCGGCGGCTGCTGTCCCTCGACGGGATACAACAGGGGAGGGGGGCGCTCGAGCTTGGGGCCGTGCAGGAGGGGGGCGCAGATGCGGCGGTCCACGGGCGGCGCGAGGGCGGTCGTGGGAGGCGCGCACGGGCACAGCCGCGCAGGGGAAGGAGGGGGAGGGGGAGGCGAAGAGATGGAGCTGCTCGCAGGCCGGCGGTGGTGACCTCACCGGCTACTCGCCGGTGGTTCGCCGGAGCCTGCGGGATTGAAAACCCTAGGCTCTGTTACCATGATAGGAATGTGCAGCTCATCTATTACCATACATACCCAAAGGAGCTGATATGGAGGAGTAGAAAGTGCAGATAGCACCTACAAAGTGCAGATAGCACCCTAGACTAGTGACTAATTGCACGATATATATATATACATCTAACAAAAAACACTTAGCATCATATCTCCACAGCAGCAGTAAGGTTTCTTGTGGTGGAACCTGCCCACCTAGATTTGAGTCCTCGACTCATGCTCGTATTTTTCTGAATTTATTTTAGGATTTAGCCAGCACTATTCTTTCAGCATTAATATCAAGGATCTGCCGACTCAATCTCTCGGAGATGCTCATAAGAGTAGGATTGCGTGCCTATATTTATAGGAGTGAGTATGCGTGTATGTAAGCGTCTGCGTCTATACTATGTTTCAAAAAAAAAAAAACTCCACAGCGGCACCATATTTTTTGCTTAATTTCCATAGGGCTAACATTGAATATTGCAAAATATTTTAGTGCAAAATAACATTACAATTATCTTGAATTCCTTGCTTTATTGACTGGTCGGTGTGATTAGCCTTAGCAGCTAAATAATGACACAGTTTGTACAGATTTACAAGAGCAAGTGAAAGATAGGTTGTTTCCCAGAAAGAATGTAAATTTCCTATATACACTTCGTATATACTATGACCTTAGTGGGCGCGCATTACCCATGTAACTCTACAAAATACTCTTTAGTTTGTCATGCCATGCCATCTCAGGGACAGGAAATCCTGCGGTTGCATGTCTTTGCAAGATGATCATATCATGGTCTCGAATTTGTCAAGTTTCTTCACTCTTTGCATAGATCTGATCAGCAATGCTAAAAATATGCCTGCACGTTTTTAGTTTGGATCAGACCAATCAGGAAGCGCTTGATGCTTATTGTTCTCTTAGAGAACCAGTTGCCACAGATAGCTTAGGTTCAGATTGATTCTATTATACGGTATGTTTAAAGATCAGCAAGTTTCAACAGCCTATGTACTACTACTAAATGGTTAGGTTAGAAGAAATAAGGAGCAATCGGATGCGAAAGGTGAGCTAGTAATGTTGTTGAGTACAGAATTTATTTTACAACACAGGAAAGGAAACCTACCTGCACCAATGAAACAACCGTTTGCGATTATTTGGTTCCCTTGACTGTTCAATGTGACCCCAACATTCAAGAGAGTACCACCCAAGGCTGTATAAATGGTGGCCATCTGAAGCACAGTAGCTTTCCGAGCAGCTCGTTCAGACTGCAAATGCCATTCAGTTCAGAATCAAGCCAAAGGAAAAAAAATGTATCATAGTTTTAAGTGCTGTCCAGATTCTGACCAAAGAACAAGAAAATGAACACTTGCAATGTATCTCACAGAACTTTGAGAAGATGCAAGATATCGATACAAGTCATTAGCATACCTCCAGTACTCTGACCCTGAGTTTCAGATCTCCTGACTCAAGTTGTCCTACAAAATCTTCAATTCTCTGTATTCTGTAGGGCATTGATATGGTAGAATCACGAGCCTGTCATATATAGAGATGACCATTGGTGGTAATGTTTAGTGTGCTGGACAATGTACCATATAGATGACGGATTGTAAAAAACTAACAAAAGTGCACCAGCAGATCTGTATACTTACATCATTTGCTTGCTTTCTTATCTCCCGGACTAATTCAGGTCCACCCCGTTGTCTCTGTTTCAAGTCTAACAGTTCCTGAAGGTCAAAAGTTCAATTAGAATGAGGCAAACATCCAAAAGACACGGGCTCTGCTTCTGCGAAACAGAAGGGAATAAAAATTATATTAGCTAAAATAACAAAAGAAGTGCAGAGCACACCAAGCATACTAAAAGGGATGATTAACATATGAATAATTTTTTAAGCCGTACCAACCTCTTTTAGAAAGATACAAGACAGCAAGACAAAAGAGAACACATACGATGGAAAAGTAAGAGTGAGAAAACATGTGTACTTAAAACGAACTGAGGGTTATAACAGGAGACTAACCTGTGCATATGGCGCTGCAACTTTGACAAAGGAAAAATCTGGATCTAATATATATCCAATCCCTGTCAAATAACATAGTTGTTAGCACATATTTTCGGTTGTAACTGATGACAGAGAACAAATGAATAATTGGAAGACAAAATTGTGTAGAATTTAAATGGCTAGGCACAGACATGTATTTGCGAGAATTTCTGTTAAAATATTTTGTCGATAGCTTGTATGATATATTCAGATATAGGCAGTAAACACCTAAGATAAACCGGCTAATACATGCTATTGTTTTCTTAGCTATTACATAAGATTTATTACTAGAAAAATTAATGCCTTTGTTCACATGTTGATCAGCGATTCTGTTCGCAACTTAGTTTTTCATCAATGAACAAGTATTTCTTTTTCTATATACGCTAGAAGTTCTTCATTTGTATTTACTTCAGATTTAAAAAGAATAATTAACAAACCAGAAAGTCTATGATGAAAGTTATGCTCATGATTATTTCTACTAAAACATAATGCCACTGCATTAACAATAATTGATAACTAACATAGCAATGCATGAAAGAATACTAAAATAATTTCAAGGTGCCAAGATGGAAAACCTTCAAGAGTAGAGAATGCCCTTATAACAAATGTAAATGTGGATGGAAACCGGAAAGGCTGATCTTGTGCTATCGCAAATAAGTCCTATAAAAATAAAATGAAGCAACAAAACTGTTACTTATATTGGTTATTAAATATAAGTTAATGTAGAAGAAGTGTATGTGCAACCTCTCCAATTGCAGCCAGAGTCTGTTGCTGATCTGGTGTCTGGCTCAACAGATTGTCCAAGAAAAATTGAATGGACCTCCTAACCTACAAAACCAAAAGCGCAGAATATTTATAAAATATTTGAAACTTCAGTGACCTTCCTACCCATTAAAATACAAACCGGTGAGAGATCTCCTGTTGGCTGTAGAGCTTCCAGGTCAATTAGAGCTTTCATAACCTGCAAGAAAGAGATCATGAAGACAGAATGCATTGTGTGGAGGGCTGAAAATCTTAATTTCCAGAATAGCATCCAAGGTATAAGTGCTAAGTTTAAAACAAATATTACCAAAACATTTTCATAAAGATTAAGATACCTTGTTCGCGTCCTTCTCATACACAGAATAGAACAGGGAGAGCAATCTCTCTCGAGTGAATGATTTTATTTCACCCATCATTCCAAAATCATAATATATTAACGAACCATCCTTATCTACAGCAAGGTTTCCAGGATGAGGATCAGCATGGAAGAATCCAGTCTTCAATATCTGGTTTGAACCCAGTAAGAACAATGTTAGGTCGAAACCATCGTATGTCACATAAGAATATCCAATTACGAAACATAAACTAACTTGACATCGATATTAAACACAACGAATTTACAAAATATATAAATGTATTCTTGACAAGTATGTTATATTGAGATGTTAAATCCAAAACTAATGGTGTGGGTTTGGGTGTGTGTACTCAGGTTTCTACCCTTTTCTTATTCTTCATCATCTTTGATACAAAAATATGCAGCTCTTCTATGTGTTCAAGAGGAAAGAAATTAACAGTGTGAAGGGCACGTGACGAAACATTAAAGGCATGGAGGTCCAAGCATGTTCCAGATGACCTAGTAAGAAACAAATGAATTTTTCAAATCCAATAAAACAAAATGAACTTTGCAGAAAAAACATAACCATGGAAATTTTAGACTGTTAAAAACAATTAACATCACAGACTATAGAATTGTTAGATAATAATTCTTACAATTTAAAACAAGTCCAACATTGAACAGTTATTCTGACTGGCCCCACAGTGACAGATTGAAAAGGTACTGAGGGCATCTAGCACTGGCTCTGCATTAAATTAGCAAATCATGCTTCCTATTGTAATTCTATGTGTTTCATAAGTGAAGTCTAAACCACAAACAACAAAATTGAGTTAGAATGAATACAAGCAGCATAGCTAAGCAAAATATCAACCTGAATTAGGTAAGATTCTATTGCACGCGATGCAATCAGTGAGCGACTATAGCCCCGGCTGTCAAGCACACCCAAATTGTTAATTTTGATACCTGTATAGAAAATAAAAAAAAAAAGTTTCAATGTAAGGGTTGTTGTAACAGACTAATAGCATATACTCCCAAGTTACAACTGAAAGGATAAACATGCTTTAATGGTCCATACCAGACCTTCATTGTATGTTTTAAATGAAAAGGCACCTAGAATAAACAAAGTTAGTAGCAACACTTGGGCCTGTAGGCAATTTCTTTTTTATTTTTGGAGACACAGAAATTGACATAATCTGATTTTGGCTTACATGAAATTGCCAATATAGACATATTAAGTGAGTAATTGCAGCTCGTCAGCTGAACACATTATATGCAAAATTAACAATGGTTTCAACCTAACATTGTTCTTACTGGGTTCAAATTAAGATGGTTTCATAATGGTTTAGGCCTAACAACTTAACAACAATTGTATTTATCATGGTTAACAACTTGACATCGATATTAACAATGGTTGAAGTTAGTCCCAATCTTTTCTGCATCACAAAATAATGGAGATTTAATAAAAACTTGGGAAATTGAATTAAAAGTGTCTATACATGTTCTTTTTCATCCTTTATTTTTTTTGTCCCTGCTTAATTTAATGACACATCCGAGGAAAAATAATCCGTATTTATTATTTACATGTCCAAATTAAGATCATTTACTTCATAAATGGTTTCCCAGATAACCGTTCGTGCAACAATACTGAATTACTGATGCTAATTTCTATTACAAGAAATAGTAAGCTCTTACCAGGAACATACTCCAGGGTTAACACCTTTTCAGTTGTGTAGTCCCACATGATAAGCTAAAAAAAAATAGTAGGATGACACATCATGTAAGACTTTGCAATTAAGGTTAAGAAAATGCAAGGTTCCACTTCAGGGCTCCACCACGACTAAAGTTTAAGCATGTTTAGAGCAGAAGACAGCGATCAAAAACATTGATTAGAACCAATCACTTAACACTTCATATGGATAACTCCTGTCTTAACTAAGTACATAGTGCCCCACCATGACTAATGTGGATTACAATATTTTGTAAGTAAATAGATAGCCCTCAATGCTTGGACCAACCATTAATCATCACAAATTAGTGGCTTGCCATCACAGTTCCAGCACTAATACAACATTTTGTAACCCTAATTGTTTGGGAGACAAAGAACTATTAACCATAGCACTGCCCCCATCATGGAAAATTCAATTGAGATGCTGTATCTGGTCTGTTCTTGTAGCAATCTCACTTTGATTGATCATGGCAACTAGAATTACGAGTCGTTAGTATAATACCGGAGCGGGGGAAGGGGGGGGGGGCATTGAATCAAAACCCTAAAATGGCATTGTGAGGTCCAGGAAACTTACTGGCACGCGAACCCACTTTACATTTCTGAAATCCCGTCGAAACCTGTCTGCATTCTTTCCTTCATTGATGTAATCGATTTCTTCATATAAAATTCTGGAATCGTGGAAATCAGTATAATGAAGTTTTTTAGGTAAAACCAATTTCCAAAGAAACATAAGCCTATAAATAGACATGTTTCAATCTATTCTCCATTTTGCTAACATACATGTTTTACCATATAGGTCAACAACTATCAAGAGTCATATTCATATATAACACATATAATATATCCAAGAAGACTATCTATGTACTTACTTGGAACATTCCTCATAAATACCAATCCAGTCCCTTGAAGGGCCTCCGAATGTTTCACTTCTTTGAAAATACTCGGCTACTAGCTTTAAGTTCCCTGAAAGAAACCAAAAGGGAAAAGATTTACTATGATTAGATCATTGAAATCAGCAAGTTATTAATTGAGTATTTCAAATATAGGGTGTTCAAATCCTTTTCTAAGAAACCATGCGCATGAACATTAATATTATTATTACAATTTTACAAACTGGTGTGCAAAGAAAGTCGAACGTTAAATCCAACTTTTGTTTCGGATAAAAGACAAAACTCCAATCAAATAGGCTGGAATTAAAAGAATAGCATGCATTATTAGCGTGTGTGTATTTGGGCCGGCCTCTGGCCGTGGGTTGTAGCTGCGCCGGCCTCCCTGGCCATGCACTCCCCCTAGGGGGTAGTAGATGGTATTGGATTAGGCGAGGAACTCCTGATTGGTATTACTTCTATAAACCACCTAAGACTTCCTTGCCTATATATGTACAAGAGCTTTGCCTCTCCATAATCAATCTATTATTTTCCCGAGCCATATTTGCTTTCATGGTACACGAGTCCGGGTTCTCACCCCGATTCACCTTCCGCTGCCCTAGCGCGCCCTTGGGCTGCGCCCCAACCCTGTGCGCCGGCGATCTCCCGCTGCAGCCACCATGGTTGGGACACCTCCCCCCTCCCTTGTCGATCCTACTGCCAATGGCACGGATGACGACGCTGTGCACAAGGAGAAGGCTGCTGCCGCTCAGGCGGAGCGGGCCGCCGCCCTTGTCCACGCAAAATAGGCCAAGGAGGAGGCCGCCGCCGCTGCCAAAGAGCGCGAGGCTGCCACCATCCGCGAGCGCGACGCCATGGATCGCGCTGCTCACGGGCGCTGTGCTGCTGCCGGCCCTTCTCCTCCGCCCGATGACGACAGCACCAAGTCACCATCCCCCCACCACGACGACGACGTCCACGACGCCATGCTCCTCCACAAGGCTGCTGTCGTGCTTAATCTGCACGCCCAGGCTGTGTCTGTCCAGAACATCCGCAGCCTCGTCCCGGTCGTCCTCGACGTCACCTCCGGCGACTACACCAGGTGGCGCGATCAGTTCCTCCTCACCCTTGGCAAGTACTCCCTGCAGGGTCATGTCCTCCTCGACAACCCCGCAGCAGCCGGCCACCCAGACTGGGCATGCATGGATTGCGTTGTCAAGTCCTGGCTGTACGGCACCCTCTCCACCCAACTTGTTGACTCTGTGATGGATCGCGGCTGCACTTCACGTGCCGCCTTGCTCGCCGTCGAAACCCAATTTCTTGGGAACCGTGAGACGCGTGCCCTCTACCTCGACGCCCAGTTCAGGAACTTCATCCAAGGCGATCTGTCGATCTCCGACTACTGCCGGCGTCTCAAGGGCATGGCCGATGCCCTTGGGGACTTGGGTGAGGTCATCTCCGACCGTACCCTTGTCCTCAACCTCCTGCGCGGCCTCAACGAACACTACTCCGCCATCGCCCTCCACCTCCGTCGCGGCCAACCCTTCCCCAGCTTCCTGGACGCCCGTGCCGACCTGCTCATGGAGGAGCTCAACCTCGCCAACCGCCCGTCTGCGCCCTCCTCTACCCTGGTCGCCGCTACCACCGGCGGCCCCCCTTTTGCGCCTCACAAGCAGCGCCCCCCGTCCTGCAGCCCTCCCACAACGGGGGCTCTGGCTCCGGGGGCGCTGGCTCCAGGCCGCCCAAGCAGGGCCGCAGCAAGCACGGCGGCGAGCGTGGCAAACAGCAGGGCACCCAGCAGAGCGGCGCCGGCGGCTCCCAGCCTCCTGCAGGCGGCAGTAGCAAGGGTTCAAGCGGGCCAGTCTCCACCAGCAACCCCTAGCCCTCGTTCCTAAACCCATGGACCGGCTCCATCAACATGTGGCCCGGTCCACGCTAGCCGTTCACCCCCCAGCAGCAGGCGCACCTCGCCTAGCAGCAGCACACCCTGCTCGCGCAGCAGGCATTGCTGGCCCAGCAGCCGCGGGCCGGCCTCCCTCAGCAGTAGGTCGGCTTCCCCTAGCAGCAGGCTGGCTCTTCGGCTCCACAGCAGCGGTAGTACCCCTTCGTCGGCGCCCCTGCTGGTCCTGGCGCATGGGGGTACAACCCGATGGCCGGCTCCCCATCCTGGGATCAGCAGTCCCTTGCCTCCACGTTCAGCACCATGACGTTGAATCAGCCGCAAGGGAACGACTGGTACTTCAATTCAGGTGCTACCTCCCACATGACTCCTCATGCTGCCACCCCTTCACATACTTTTTCCCCGCGATATCCTGTTCCCTCATCAATTGTTGTCGGCAACGGCTCCTTGCTTCCTGTTACCTCCACTAGCCCTGCACATCTTCCTGGTTACTTACGTCTTAATAATGTTCTTGTTCCTCCAAGTCTTATTAAGAACTTAATTTCCGAACGCCAGTTCATATCTGACAATAATTGTTCTGTTGAATTTGATCCCGTTGGCTACTCTGTGAAGGATCTCCGAACCCAGAACGTCCTCGTCATGTGCAATAGCTCCGGGCCGCTGTACCCCCTGCGCTTCCCAGCCGCCACAGCTCTTACAGCCGCCTCCACCTCGTCGCTATGGCACCGTCGTCTCGGCCACCCAGGACATGAGGCTCTGTCCAAGCTCGCTTCAGTCATCCCGCCCTGCAATAAAGAAGCTAGCTCCATTTGTCATGTGTGTCAGCTAGGTTGTCATGTTCGTCTTCCGTTTCATGCGTCATCATCTCGTGCTACTAGCATGTTTGATCTCATACATTGTGATTTGTGGACATCTTCTATTCCTAGTGTCTCTGGTTACAAATACTATTTGGTCTTTCTTGATGATTTTTTGCATTACCTTTGGAAGTTCCCTTTACAACTCAAGTCTGATGCGTTTACTACTATAGCTCACTTTTTCTCTCATGTGGCTACCCAGTTTGGCACTAGCATTAAGGCTGTCCAATGCAACAATGGTCGAGAGTTTGATAACTCTACCTCCCGCACATTCTTCCTCACCCGCAGCGCCCACCTTCGCATGTCGTGCCCCTACACCTCTCCCCAGAACGGTAAAGCAAAGCGTATTATTCGTTCCACCAACAATATCATCCGCTCGCTTCTATTTCTGGCTGCTATTCCCTCCACCTACTGGGTTGAGGCTCTCTACACGGCCACATATCCGCTAAACATCTTGCCTACCAAGACCCTTCAGTTTTCCACGCCAGACCTTGCTCTTTTCGGCACCCAGCCGACCTACGAGCACCTGCGCGTCTTCGAGTGCAAATGCTACCCGGACCTCTCCGCTACCGCCGCACATAAGCTCGCTCCACGCTCTTCTTTGTGCGTCTTCCTCGGATACTCAGCTCACCACAAGGGATACCGCTGCCTTGACCTCTCTTCAAATAGGATCATCATCTCTCGCCACAGCGTGTTTGATGAGACCTCGTTCCCCTTTGCCGAGCATCACCCCTCGCCATCACCTGCGGACTTTGATTTTTTGGATGATATCTCTAATCCTATGCCGGCCCCCATAGGACCGTCACAGCTTCCTTCCCCTGCAGGTTCCCATGGCGACCTCCCTAGAGCTCCCGCGCTGCCACGCGCGCCCCCCCTATCCGCACAGCCACGTGCGGCGCCTGATGACGTCGCCTGCACCCTAGCGCCCGTGCCTGGCACAACCAGCCGGCTGCCCCGCGCGGCTGGACTGCTGCCTGGCGGCCCTAGGTTGCTGTAAACCATGCCCGCCTCAACCGCCGCCCCTTCGTCGCCCAGCTGCTCACGGCTGCCCGCTGCCAGCCCATCTACGTCAACTGGTCAGTGGCTGGCTGTGGCCAGCGAGCCCTCAACGCCGGCTGCGTCGACTCCGTTGCCGGCCAGCCCCGCACCGGCTATAGCCGGCAATCCCCGGCCGGACGACCTCTTCTTCCGGCACGTCTACACTCGGCGCACCCCTGCTGCTGCCCCTGCTGGTCCGCCACCCTTGCCCAAGGGTGCTGTGCCCGTTCACCTAGTGGTGAACCAGCACACCATGACCACCAAGGCCAAGCAGGGGTTCCGACAGCCGGCGTATCTGGGCCGGCCTCTGTCCGTGGGTTGTAGCAGCGCCAGCCTCCCTGGCCGTGCGCCTCCCCTAGGGGATAGTAGATGGTATTGGATTAGGCAAGGAACTCCTGATTGGTAGTACTTCTATAAACCAAACCCTAGGACTTCCTTGCCTATATATGTACAAGAGCTTTGCCTCTCCATAATTAATCTATTATTTTCCAAAGCCATATTTGCTTTCATGCATCAAATATTTACTTGTCTTTTTGTCCAAACCAACAGTTCTCTTTTCAAAGACACCAGTAATTTGTATATATCTTACTTAGGTCAATGTCAAAAAGTTTTTTGAGCCCTGGTCGCTGAACTTTGACTGCAACTCTTTCACCATTATGGAGCACCGCACGATGTACCTGAATATAAAACACAAGCAATGTGGAAGTATAAATAAGAAAATTCAGCATAAATATCATCTAGGGCATTGAATTTAATAAACTGTTCCCAAATAAGCGCCATTAATATCATCATTTTTGTTTTTCCACAGAACAGAAATGCATAAAGTGAAAACTATTATCAATGATAAACAAAGGAATGGACAGATACAGATGTGAAGAGGGGCTAAATGCCTAGATCACACATTTCCTTTTAAATGCTGCAAGAGGGGCCAAATCACGATGAGCTAGTTTCTTCAGGATTTAAACATATCAGAGAAAGGGAATACCTTTGAGAATACTGAGTATGCAATGGTACTGGGTAGAAAAATGCAGATACTGATAAAGTTTAGGAGTAAACACCTGACCAAGACTTGCTGCCGCTATTGGACGCTCTTCAAATTCTTTGTACACAACATCAATGGAACAGCCCATTTCCTTCTCTATGAAAGCTTTTGCTTTCTCAGGAGAGAATGCAGGTACTCTATCCTGCACAAAACCAGAAAACAGGGATAAGGGGATGTTTGGATCCCAAGGGCTAAAGTTTAGCCCTATCACATCGTATGTTCGATACCAATTAGGAGGACTAAACATGAGCTAATGACAAAACTAATTGCATAACCCTAGGCTAATTCGCGAGACGAATCTATTAAGCCTAATTAATCCATAATTAGCACATGTTTACTGTAGCATCACATGGGCTAATCATGGATTAATTAGGCTTAATAGATTCGTCTCGCAAATTAGCCTAGGGGTTATGCAATTAGTTTTTTCATTAGTCTATGTTTAATATTTCTAATTAGCAACTAAACATTCGATGTGGTAGGGCTAAAGTTTAGCCCAGCCGGATCCAAACAGGGCCTAAATCTTGGTTCATATAAATTCCTTTGGTTCTTAGTCAGTCCAATACAAAAGCTGTGCCCATCATTGATCATTTTGAATTGATGTTCGATTTATCAGATTAGTTTCAACAAAACCGTAATAGGCAGACAGAAAAGAACGGACAAGCAAATCATGTCAGCATAATAAAAGAACATACTAATCCATCATAAAAAAATATACCGATATAGACAAGCAAAGTACCTGCAATTTTGCAAGCTCGTCGACAAATTCTCTTGGGAATAAATCAGATCGTGTGGAGGATAACTGTCCAAGCTTAATAAATGTTGGGCCAAGCTGCAATACTTGTTCTCTCAACCATGAAGCAGTTTTCTGTCGTTGAACTTTCTGCAAGATATAAGCCACACTTTAGACCATATGTATAGCATAGACAATGAATCCTTTCTCTACGCAGCCCCAAGTGATGTGAATATTACAACGCTTTCACACCACTACAAACAGATAGAACAATCATTGGAAAATGGAGGTGACTGGTCAGCATATAATTTCCTTTTCTTCTTTGGAATCACAATGCACTTAGTTTTTTTTTTCTCTTGAAGGAACATGAATCAATTGTTTATCTGTATCTTAAAAGTATACCTGCTTTTCTTCTGAGAATCCACCAGGATAAGCCCATTTTGCATTGTCAAATAGCACACGGACTCGAAAAGAAAGCACAAAAGACCATATATCTATGCTCCTCTGCATAGAGTTGTAATTATCTTTCGCCCAGCTGAATCCCTCATCAGAAGGCAAAACCTTCAGTTCCTCTCGAAAGGGATTATTGTTGAATCCCGTGTGCTTCTGTGTTTTAACAAGAGAGGACATCTTGCTCCCTTTCACCAAACTTGTACCATTCACAGTAATGTTCAGAGTACCGTTAGTAACAGCTTTGGTTGAGCCATTGACAATGGCCTTTGCAGGACCATTAATTGGCGCCTTAGTTGAGCCGTTGACAGTGCCATTTGGAGAACCATTGACCGTCTCTGATATTGCAAGGCCACCACCACTGGTCCTCCTCAACTCAATTGCCCGGCCATTAGTACCATACTTTCCAGATTCTGACGGCCTAGCTTCTGCCCTGAATTTTGGGTGCCTCTTAACCAAAATTTTCTCATTCTTTGATGCCCCATACCTTGGGAGCTTCACATTAGAGATTGATGCTGAGAAACTAAGATCAGGCACCATCATCGCTATGAGTATGACCAATCAGAAGCCCCTGTCCACAGAACCACCCATTAGCATAAACACAGCATAACAAAATAAATGCCGCCTATCTAGTAACTATTACCCAAAAAATGCCCATCTAGCAATGCTGACAGAAGACAAATGTCCTGACTGCACTAACAAAATTGTCCCTTCTCAAAAATACCACGATAAAAAAATTATCAAGCAAAGAAACAAAAATCACAAGTGCAATCCACACGCAGCAATCAATATTGTTGGTTCTCCGGTCCTCATCACCAAGAAACAAAACCCACCACGGAAACATCCAATCAAGAACCCTAAACCATCACAGAACTACCAACTTCCGGAACCAATCCATGCAAGACGCCGATCCACACGCGGAGATTCCGAAAGTAAGTAAAATAAGAGGCTAATAGTAATAATAGCGAAAAGAAACGAAATGAGTGGATGGGGAAGAGTGAGAGTCGTGCGAGAGGGGATTACCTCAGGTGGGCTTCCGATTTCTTTGGTCCGTCGGGGGAGGAGTGGAGAGGAGAGGGGAGCAAAGGAAGACTGAATAGGGAAGACGGGAGAGGGGGAGAATGAAGGAAACAGGTGGACGTGGACTATGCGCTTCTCGACTGCTGGGAAGGAGACGCCAGAGAGGTAGTGGAGCGGAAAATGAGAGGAGGCAGAGGAGAATTTTATACGGACAATATACGTAGTGGTGGCTGTTTCAGATAAACCCCTTTACTTTTCACTTATTATGCTAACACAGCTAGCCTTGATTTTGTCTAAATGCTGGTACTAAACGTGTCTTGTAATCAACCTGTTTTTAAGCGTTGACTAAGTACACTATATACACACACAGTATCAAGATATATTTTATAATTAATTAAACTAGTTTAATATTGTGAATACATTGAAACATTTTTCTACGAACTTGATCTAAGATAAACAAGTATAAATTCGGACAAAACTAGAACGACCTATATATATTTTTGTTCAAATGGAAGTTGAATATACGAAAAGCAACGTCTAATCAGCATATGTGTTTCTTTAAAAGAGAATAGAGTGTTCACCTGACAAAATAAGCCAATACGTAATACGTTTCATGTAACAGGTGGAGCTCGAGACGAGCGTTGTAGTCTTGTAGAGCAGCAAAGTAGCGGCCTCTTGGACGACAGCGGAGCACACGGAGGCGATGCGGAGGACGAGACCAGGAAAAGAGAATCCAGGTTAACCGGAGGCGGTGGACGCGAACACGGACAAGCGGTCGCCCGCTGGCCGCGACGCGAGAGTGAGAGAGAGCGGAAGCGTGGGGCTGCGGAACTGCCATCGTGCGCAAGACGACGCGCGGTAGGGCAGCGTGTGGCTGCCGCCTGCCGGCCGTGCTGCGGGAGCCGGCGGGACCTCGAGGCGCGCCAATCGGGTGGGTGAGATTTTCCGTGGGAGGGCTCGCTGATCGCAACTATTACGTACTAGGTTCTGCTTCCGTGTCACTCACTCACTCGGGTGTTTGGCTGGTGGAGGTCGGTGCTATGTTTCGACGATCGAGTCGGGAGGCCTGCTCGTCACAAGCTCACGGGAAAGTATCGCTGCTAGTCAGAGCACCAGTATCAGCGGGATGTTTGATTGTCCGGTGACAATACTAGGATGATTGGCGCGCTTCGCAAGCGCCCGTATTCAGTGCGCGTGGATTTGTTTGTTTTTTTATATATTTAGCGTTCATAAGCTTTGGAGGCTTGGAGATATTGACGAAGAATAACAAATAGAGCATGGTGTCACGACCCAAAACGTGATTAAAAATTTAACAACATCATCATGAGCATCATTCAAGCATAATGGAGCATCATGTGCATATGGTTGTTTGAGATAATTGAATTTTTAGCTTTGTTTAAGAAGAAGATTGTGAAGAAAGTTCAAATTTTGTTAACCGCAAAACTTTTGCTCAAATACTAGATTTCAAATGGTAAATTTTGAATATTTTTTGAGAATTTTTGGATGTTTAACCGGAGCCATAAAATTCTTGGAAAAATTGAAAACTGCAGCTTTGCTCGAATTTTTGTGAGCAATCCTTAACAGCTTTTTGAGTGTTTGTTGTTGCATTATGTTCTTGGTGATTTAACCTTGCTCCAGTAAATTTTTGATGAATTTTAGAGTTTGGGAAGTACATGATTTTGAATTTAGAAACTGATTTGCCGATTTTCTTTATTTTCCTTTCTCACCTGGGGCCACCCGTCAGCCCCTCTCTCTCCCCGCGTGACGCGGCCCGGCGTTGCCGGTTGGCCAGCCGCGGCGGCATCACCACGCCGTTGGCCGCTGGCTAGTCCAGCGTGGCCGCGGGGTGACGCCACCCGGCGCCCGTGCTCTCTGTCTCCCCTTCTCTTTCTCCCTCGGGCGCATTTTGTCCTCCCCGCGAAACCCTAACCCCGCCCGATCTACGCCGTTTCTTCCTCCGCGCCGCCGCCCGCCGCGATTCACCATCACCGGTGAATCCCCGTCTGATCCCGCGCACACACAGCACCCCCTACCCCTCCTCACTTGGCCCCGACCCTCCGCCGCCTCCCTCCCCGCTCGCAGCCGCTCCCCGACACGCGCCTCTATCCGCTGCCACCGCTCTCCACCGCACCGCCGCCCACCGCCAGCCGTGTCACGGGTGAGCTTCCTTGCCGCGCCAGGATCCTCCTGCGCGCGCGGCTCCCCGCCTGTTCGCGCCCTTAGCCGAGCCCCCTTTGTCGCCCGTCGTGACGTCGCGTCCGCGCGCGCGAGCCGCGTCGTGGGCGCACTCTGGCGCGCCCCCGTGGCGAGTTAGGGCCTGCGGCCAGCCTTGACTCCGCCCGGCCGGGTCTGACCTCCTGGGCCCACCTGTCGGCGCGCCAAATCCGGGTGGCCCTAGCATTTTTCCGCGTGTTTTCTTTGTTTTATTTATGCTGCAAACTTGTAAATTGCATAGTAAATTGAGTAGACCTCCAAAAATTGTGAAACCTAATTTGTTTGATTCGTAGGTGATGTCTCTACTTAGAAAAATTATTGTTAGGCATGTTAATACTCTGTACACTTAGTTAGAATTTATTTTTGCCAAAGTGAATGAATTGCTTAATAATTGATAGGATGCTCTAAAAATGTCAAATTAAATTCTATTCGAATCCTGGTGAACTATCTATGGGTACAACTTGTGCAAATGATTTTATTCTGTTTTATAGGAGTTTGGAGTGTTAAATGAATTGCTGCCTGCAAGCTTGTCTAAATTATAAATTTTGCTTAAAAGGTGATAAAATGTCCAAACCACTTCTGTTAGCTTTGTCTTCCTGTCTAGTTTCCCTGTTAATTTCCTGAGAATTTATGAAAATGTTTACTTGTCTTTTAAGATTTAACTTGTTTAAAGTAGCTAAAAATTATGGAATTCACAAATAATTCTAATGAAATAATATTGTTGCAAATCCAACTCCCACGAGCTCCTAATGATGTCCTCTGCATGCAAACATTAAATCTTGATTTATGCTTGCTATATGAGTTGTTTTGAACAATCCTCGTTTTGATTCGTATATTTGCAAACATAATCGGTGAGTTCCATATTTAGTGTTCGCATGCTTCCTTGTTAAATGTGATGCTCATTCTTCATTTCATCATATCATTCTCGTATCATCAACATCATGCTAATGCATACACTCCATTCATGCATTATAGTGACCGAAACGCCGGAGAACGAGCCCGTTGAGCCCACCGAGATCGTCGAAACCGAGCCGGGAGTTGAATTTGTGGTCGAGCCAGAAGATAACCAAGGCAAGCAACTAAGCATGATTCCTTGACCCATTTAATTTGATTTGGATTTAGTTATCTCACTCGGGTATATATATGTTATGCTAAATATTATCTATTGTATCGTCGATCCTACTTTTATGCATTGACCTCCCTTGCTTTTATATACCCATGTCTTGACACTTATGGATAGTAACTAATCAATTGAATTAATGCTTAGCCATGCTTAGAATTAATCCGTAACTTGGAGGACATTGTTGGGAATAGGAACACTTGCACAATACAAAACTTGTACTTTGCCTGCGATTGTCCGGGTTTGGGGATGTTGGAAGTTGTATGGGTCTAGTTGGACAAGAAATGGTTTTGTGGTTTGGGCGGAAGGTAGGGCCTCGAGAAAGGAGTCTCGTAGGCATAGACCACTTGAATCGATTAAGGACCGTCTGTGGATGATCTCAGTTTTGAGCATGTTATCATACTACCACATATCCAATCATAGTATGGATGAGCCGATTACCTTCTAAGTATTAATCTTTTATGCACGGTCTTAGATACGTGGCCATAGGGCTTTGTAGAGAGGCTTAGGGATGTCCCCGGTGAACCTAGGTAACTCTCCGCGCAAGTTAGACGAGATGTTCAACGGTTGAGACTTGTCAGGAAAGGTTGATGCGAGTACCCCCTTACTCAACGTGATCGGTTGAGTGAGTCGCATGGTCCTTGTGTCGTGTGGGTAAAGAAGTACACCCTTGCAAGGTTAACTAATCAATTCGAATTGCCACGCTCTCGGTTATGAGCAAGCTTAATCTCCAATGAAATCTTCATAGAAGTATCATTTTTGTTTGGACTTGGTTCATGTCAACTCTTGATACTCTTTTGTTTTGTAATTCAATTAACTAAAACTTGAGATGGTTTGGGCAATATAATTAAAATGCTAGGAAGTTAGGTGTTGGATTAGAGAGCTCATGCTTATGCAAATTACTTAACCTTAAAGCCTTATTTTGTGAGCCTTCATTTGCAAAATCCTTGGTTATTAATTAATTGCGTAAGTCTTGCGAGTACCTTTGTACTCATGTTGCTTTGTTAACTAAGCTGCAGGTGAGCCGGAGGTTGTATTTAGCCACTTCTATCCCATCGACCCCGGTGCGGGCGAGGAGTAGGTCGATGCGGCCTAGATGGTGTCCTTGAGCAAGACCCCATCAATTTATCGTTATTTAGTTATCCGCTGCGAACTCGTTATTTTGGGATGACATGTTCAACTTCTAATTTGATAAACTATATCCCTTACTAATGTTAACTAGTGAGCCCGAGGCTTGGATGTTGTTGTTGAGCTTTAATTTTGGATTCGAACCTATCCTTTGTTGAACTTATAATGTTAGCGTAACCTTTATTGCTTAAAATTTGCTCTTTGTGGTCCATCAGTGATATATAAGATTGTGACGGTATGTGTATATGCATAATCTTGGCCATATGGTGGAGCACATATCGGGACTACCGGATTTGACATTATTTTAGGCGAATGACGAGTTGGTCATTTCTAATTTAGATGTGGGCTAACACGTGGCACGCTCTTAGCGCGAGCGCGTGTTAGCTCACTACAAGAAAATAGTTTATTTTCGTCGGCCAGAAACCGTCAAAAATAGCCAGAAAGCTGTCAAAAATATATATATTCGTCGGTCGGCCGACGAAAATAGACCGATGGAATAAAATCGACGAAAATCGGCGAAACCGATGAAAATAGATGCAATATTTTCATCGGCTGCGCTGGCCGACAAAAAAGACATGTATTTTCGTCGGTCTTGACGACCGACGAAAATAGTGTAGTTAGTTTCATCGGCTTCCCTAGTCGACGAAAATATTGGATACGCTTTAGTATTTTCGTCGGCCACGTGGCCGACGAAAATACTGGGCGCCTGCTTAAAAAAACAGCTACTGCATTTTCCATAGTTTTCCAGAATTACAAATAACAGTTAATTAACATAAAAATAGCCATCCATAAGCAATCATGAAATACATCATCACACAATTATGAAATACATCCAATACGTGCAATCATAAAATCCATAGTCTAAATGGCATATATATGTCAACAAAAACTTGCATAGGGCCATCGACCCTCAAGAAAGAAATGCCTAATCAAATTGGGAATACACATTCAGTAATTCATTTTCATGCCTTAACTTGCAAAGCAAGACCTTCATGTACAAGCACGCAAGCTTCCAGCCAACCAGAACACGAAACGCTTATTCGGGGACAGGTATTAGTCTCATAGAACTTAGCAGCCAAACTGCTCATATTTGGCTGCCATTTTATGAAAGGAGCTTATGACCGTAGAAGATAATGCCTGGCGGCCTTCACAGACGATTGTACAGCGAAAGCAACTCCTTGAGCTTTGCTGCTTCAGGGCTAAGGCTGTCGAAGCCAACAGAGCTTGGTATCCTCCATCTCCAGTTTCCTTTCTGTTCAGAAGGTTGAAAATAACAGGGTCTCGTAACACTGTTGTTTAAGAGCATATGCCAATTACACAAGTAGAAGGTCAGAAGGGGCTACCAGAACTGTCGAGGCCAAGAATATCCTGCATGGTTACCATGGAAGTCCTTGCAACAGAAGAAAGGGCAGCACAGATCAGTGTCCATGAGATGTCAGTATTCTTGGCTTCCGGTAGATACTTAATCACCTGAAAAAAGAATGGAAGAAAGAGATAAATATGACGACAAAGAGTGCCATCAATATGTGCTGATTCAAGAGAAACTGGAGATACTGACAATTTGCTTCTCTTCCTCGGGTAAATTTTGCCACCAGCCAAGAACCTACTAAGGAAGTCATTAAAGTATGTAAAGAGTCTATATTTACTAGTTTAATTAGTAGTCCTCCAAAAATATTTAAAATAAAAGGCAGTCGAAGAGAAACTTGGAACTAACCGTATCGTTATCATGTGTTCCGGTGTACACAACTTGGTCCATTTCATGGTTACGCGGCAAGTGAGGGTTGTCAGAACCACCTCCAAAAGCTGTTCCACATACACAAATAGAATTAGAGCGCTGACACATTCAATTGATAAGAAAAGTATCTCAGTGCTGCCTTGGCATTATTACCAAACTGGAGAACTGCCATTCCAGGGGCCCCAATTGATTTCCTTAGCTGAACCACATCCACAGTAATCACCCCCTACAAGTAGTAATCATGTGACGAGATAAACATTAGCATGAAGGAATCAAATGTTCTAACTGGCATATTACTTCAATTATCTTAGAGCATCAAGATATTTGCTAGGAACTTCACTTTCAAATTACACTTAACCTTTTCCCGGCTAATTCCATGTATTTATGCTACCATTTATGCAGTGGAAAACGTGTATAATTTTGTAGATTTACTCGAATATGGACGTTACAACTTACAAGCCATGAGAACGTTTTTCTAATTTCGACACCCATATTAGCGCACCAAAAAACCATATGCACAAGACACTGGACTCTATTGGATTAAAGAAAAGATTTGGATAATAGGATGCATACCAGGTCTTCTGCTATTATATTTATGCTACCAACAGCTTTGAAGAGCGCATCAAAAAACACATTCCTCGGTCCAGCCTACTGCCAAAGATGGGACTGCCCAGAAACCCGCAAGCCCCCGGAAATGGTCAATACTGAACTCATCGTACAAATCAAGGGCTCGTTTAATCCTCTTTATCCACCATGAAAAGCCGTCTGCTTCCATAGCTTTCCAGTCGTACAACGGACCGCAAAATTGTAATTGATAAGGAAATACCGTGTTTTTTCCCTTATGGTACTGAACAAGAAATACACAGACTATAGGCTAGGAAAATTTATTGATTGGGAAGAAACGCATCTACGTGTTCCATAGCTGACCAGTTTCGCTAAATGCATCAGGTGGAACACCACTAACAAAAGTGGGGAAACCGTTCTTGTCCTTTACAAGCAGAGACAACAATCAAGAACCAACACAATAACAAGTTTTCAAAAAATAAAAGTAAGATCGATTTAAGAAAATAATTGAGGTGTACCAGCAAAAATGATTTCCTGTTTGCCCATACATCTGCACTATCGTAGCCAACATATATAGGCATGTCACCCATTATGCTGATACCCAACTTCTGTGCATATTTACGAATCCGTTGCCATTGCCTTTGAAATAAGAACTGCTGAGCCATAAATGTCTCTATCTGCATAACACATGAAGTTGCTAAATCTACTGACAATTTTTGTCAAGAAAAAACATTGGAAGAGCATGTACTATAGTTTCAAATGCTTACGAAGTCCTTCTGTTTTTGATATATATCTTCCAAGGCTCCAAGATGGCGATTTTTAAGAGGCTCAGGCCACTCGTACCAGGAGAATGCACCAATGCTCAGGCGGCGGCGAGGGGAGGGGGGGGGGGGGAGGGCATCGGGGGCGCTGGCGGCGCGGGCATGGGTAAGGCAGACAAACAAAATGTGGGGAGGCAGATACTTAGGGTACTTAGGGCACCGCTATTTTCGTCGGTCTGATTTGAGCCCACGAAATTAGACGTATTTTCGTCGGCTAAGCTGAGGCCGACGAAAATATAGACTTTGTTTCGTCGGTCCGCGCCAGGCCGATGAAAATACGTCTAATTTCGTCGGCTTACACAAGCCGACAAACTAATTTGGTAATTTTTGTCGGCTTGCCTTAGACCGACGAAATTAGAGGTGGCCCACGAAATTGAGCTGCTTTAGTGTAGTGGCTCTCATCTTAATGCTAATGACCGACGGTTTGCTTAAAATGATGTTAAATTGGGTGGTTCTCATGTATGGTATATAAAATAGAGTAATTTGAATGTAGCAGTTGATATAGTAATTTCGTGAGTAATCCTCTAGCTGTATTTTATTTTCCTCCTTGATCGCTAATTTCTGCGTAAATAAGCACCAAGGACCTGGAGCCGTGAAGAGCTTGATTTCTTCGCTGCGCAAGGATGACGCTCACCTCCGTCCTCCGAAATATAGCTATTTTTTAAAAAAATTAAACATTTTATAGATGGTAAACAAATTATAAAAATGGCCACAGTTTGAACACGACGCTTGGCTCTCAAAACACTACTATTATTGCAAAGAGTATCTGCAACGATGAAGGCATCTGGAACTGAGTAGGCTTCGGTAAGGCACTCATATAGCATGTTTTCTTCTCCGATCGGACCCTTCTCTCTAGAACCTCACGAAATGATGGTAGAATCACATCATCAACCGACAATAGATCCTAGTAGCAGGTAGGCTAGCCATGTGATTAAGAAGAACCCGAAGATAGTAACATTCCCCCTCTGCTAGATGAGCCGAGACTAGTCTCTCAAGTTGCCAACATGTATCATACATTTCCTATGTTGCTAAAATTTACCATTCGGATGCCATGTATAGAACTCGAGGAAGCCCCAGTGCAACATATCATGAGCTCTATCTTCTAAATTGTTTAGCTCGAAGTATGCTATCAGGATTGACCTTTCGACATCTGGACGATTGACCACTCGTAAAACATTGCCGATTGCCGCGCTGATGAAATGAAACCATGTGCATATCGGGTAGCTGAAGTTGCAACTATTGTATAGGTGGGTAGATCTTACTTAAGTTGAAAATGTATATCCTCCACAAGACTTCTAGAGGAGGCACCCACCATGCATCCCTACTCTCTTCTATCTTATTTATCCCTTTGTCATCTGCCTTGCCGACCTCTCTCGGAGCAACAGAAGCACAGTCGTGGCCCTTATAGATGTACTTGAACAAGTATTTAACAGACTTAATGCTCCCACATATCTCAACATTGATGTGGTAGTTGAGCAATTGTAATAGATAAGGGACACATCTATATATTGCCCAGCCAATGGCCACAAACTTTTTCCTCGCGACCATCCTCACTTCACCTATAAATGAGGTAGAGTCCTTGCCCTCTAAGGCAGCCTCGCAGAAAGGGCACGGGTGATGGTTCTTGCACGAAGAATGACCCTTTGTGCATAGGCAATTCAGATTTAGCGATCCACCCGGGCCTTGCATCATATGCTTCATAACCATCTTGTGCAGCTCTGGGTACTTCTTCTTGTTTGGAAGTTCAGCTGAGATTAGAAGATCATACTGCTTGGGGCAAGTGAGCTTGAACTTCTTGTGCATGGTGATCAAAAAGTGGTCACGTGGTGAACCCATCTTTTGGAACTCCACCACATACACATAGACGGTTACTACTTACTGGCACAAGCAGTCCTCAATTGTGTGAAACCCGAGAGTGCGCATGAGGATTCAAGTAGGTTGCTTAGTTTTACCGCCAGTGCTGTATGGATGTTGTATGTGCACAACATGTGCCCAGCTAGACCGGAAGTTGAGAGTTTACCCATTCTCTGATGTACTTCCTCCGATCTAAATTATAGGTCATTTGTGTCCTACCCTGTTTAAAGATAAAACCGAATGCATAGCTACATGTATACCAAGATCAAATTTCTTACATATAGCAACATCATTAATGAATAAAAAATAATAGTATCATAAAAAAGAGAATTACAAGGCTTTAAAGTCTACAAAAGATATACATTGTACTAGAAACGAAGACTCCAAACTTCATAGACAATCAACAAGGAATTGTGTACATCTAGAACTCAGCATCATCTTCAGAAAACTTCACCACAACTTTCTCTTCTGAGTAGCGGTTATAGCAAAGGTGAGTACACTTATGGTTGGTACTTAGTAAATCTAGGAATAATATAATATGAAAGGCCAAAAATAAGAAAAGGTTGTCTAGTTGACTGCAATAAGCAATTTTAGTTGGTCAAATTTATTAGCACTTGATTACTACGATGTAAGTTCATATCAACCCACATTAAAAGAAACATATACAGAAGAATATATCCATAACCATAAGTATGAATCACAATTTAATTTATATTCAAGTTTATTAATCATGTGAGAATCCACGCCACTCTTGATCATGAGCACGGCTGATAGATCCATTTTATACACTTTGCAGAGGTTGTACATCTTTACCCACAAGTCGTGATACCATCGCTGAGATGACCATTTCCCCTTCAAATTACGGAGATGTGTGTGCTACATGGTGCACTACAAGGCCTTTACAAAGACTATCTAAGAAGTAGTAGCCCGCAAGGTTTCAACAACTAGGTGAGTGTACCCTCCCCCAAGCGAGTATACCCCGTAGGCATACCAACTACTTTGGTAGACCGAATACCCCTCTTAAACCTAGACCCGCCTCTTGCGCCTTTCAGTAAGCTATTGATAAGATAGAGAAATCTAATTAATTAGTCAAGATCAGATCTCATTTAGTTCTTGTGGTTGCACTATTTTCCTAGGTGATCACTCTATGTTCCAATTAATACATGATTATCTTGCAATTAACAAAGCACAACAGAAGTGACTCAAATTCATCCTTGTTGTCATCACGGTTATCATTATTTCCAAACTAGAAACAAAGGTAGCAACTAACTAGAAAGCTATCCAACAAGATAAAAACTTAGGTTCATAAGAAAGTATCATAAAGACTAGGTCAAAACATTAATAGGACCCATCACATTAAAAACACAGCATGCAAAGGTGACTAATTAATAAAGATTATTAGGACAAAACATGATCAAAGAAAGACTTTTCTTTTCCAAAGAATAGTTGTCAGAGTCTTCAACACTTGGTTCTTCAAAATATTTATCTTCAAAGCTCTCATATTGTGTTCCTTCTATTCACGACAAGCATGGGCACAATCATGCAAACAATCAAACAAACAAATGCAACTAATAACAATACACCAAACAACGTGAAAGGTGAAATAAAAGATAAAAACTAATAATATCAATTTCGACTGTCAATTTGATAAAAAAGTTGGGAGAGCTAGCATTTGTTGCACGCATACTTATATAGAATATTATCAGTTCAATATCCCCTAGGAATTCGTACTATGCAGGAATTTGAGCAGAAATGGAGGGAAAACTGTAACACCCTAAGGTAAAATTTTGAGATTTATAATGAATTTAATTGGGCTCCAGTAATTTTTTAGGGACTTATTTTGCCTAGCTTACATTCATTTATAATTTAATTCACAACGAATTAAAATTTATTTTAGGTTTAACATGTTTGTGCATTCATGCTGGTGCATAAGTTTTATTTGGTTGAGTGCATAGGAGTTGAATTCAAATTTGAGTTGGATTCAAATAGATTTGAGTTGGTTGGAAAAAAAAAGGGAAGGAAACAGGAAAGTTGGTCAGTCATTCCTTCTTTTCTCAGTCATTCCTTCCTTTCTCAGTCATTCCTTCTATTCTCAGTCATTCCTTCTATTCTGAGTCATTCTTTCTATTCTCAGTCATTCTCTCAGCCTGACCCCACCTATCGGTGACCATCTCCTTCCTTTCCTTCTTCTTCTCCGCGCCAGTCCTCCCTGTTCCTCCTCCGCCGTCCCGGCCGCTCCCTCGCTGCCCGTGGCCCCACTCCGCCCTCAGTGCGCTCGCTTGAGGCCCATTGACCAGACTCGCTGGCGCCCTCACCTTCTAGAAGCCGAGCCTCCAAAGCCGGGATTGCGCAAAATTCGTTGCGCGATCCGCTTTCACCGCAGAGTCCGCGGCACGCACGCCTAGGGCATCCCCACCGCCACTTAAGCTACCAGGCCGCCTCTCCTGTGACTTCCCGAAAACGCGACCGCAACCCTAGCCACGCCCAGCTCGCTCTCACCATCGAATTTCGCCACGACCGCCATTGCCAGTGAGCTCGGCCGCTACCAAAATTGATCGCCGCTGGCGTGTTTCCGTACTCTCTAACTCCCGTGTTACCTTCACAGCACCACCCCGAGTCGATCCACGATGACCAGAAGCACGGAGGCCCCTGCATCATCTTCCTCCGCGAGCGCCGCCCGCCCCCGCCGCTCGGCCCTCACCGCCAACCACCCTACGCTGTTTCTCCAGCCAGTTCGAGCCCTCGGTGAGCATCAGCACGTTCCCCTCTCCCTCTTACGCTAGCTATCATGGACCGTAGGCCGCACCTGAAGTGAGAACGCCATCGCCGGCGTGCGCCGCCGTGCAGACCCACCGTTCCCGTGAGCCCAACCAGATCGGACCGTCCGGACCCCCCGCCGTGTAGATCGGACTGTCCGAACTAGATTGGGTCCAAACCGTCTGATCCAGATCCGACGGCCCAGATTGGAAGATACCCCTTCAGCCGTGGCAGTTTTATTAAAGAGCCCCTGAGCTTCCTTGGAATCAACCCGCAGTCCACCTTCGTTCAAAGATAATTCCAGTTAAGCCCCTGTTTTTGCACCGAAGCCCTGGGCTTTCCAGAAATAGGGTCCGCTATCCCTGGGCGCGTGGTTTTGCAGTCTAAACTCGAAGTTTATGGGTTAATTCCATTTTAGTCCTCAGTTTTTGCGCAGAACCTCTTAGGACTTCCTGTTTTCTTACAGAAAAGCCCCTGAACCTTGTTTTAGCTCTAGTTTTCGCGTCTTAGCTCCGTTTTAAGTGGTTTTCGCGCTCACGCGATCGTTGTAACGCGTAGAATAGTTCTAGCATAGTTTTGTGTGCTGTTTTTATGTAATGTTGTACTGTTTCTTATCTTTTGTCCTTGCTTGCATGTTTGTGTATGTGCTGGACCATGTTTTGGCGTTGCGATCGTGAGTAGACGCTGAGCCTTTGGACGAGTACCAGGAGCCCCCATATTCTGAGCAGTTTGAGCAGCAGCAGGAGAACTTCGAGGAAGGCAAGTATAACATGAACATCCTATCACTTTTAAATACAACTCCATACTGCATTTTAATACTGTATGCCTATAAAGATTTCCTAGCCACCTTTTATCCTTTATAAAAAAATATCTTGGGTTGCATTTTGGTTAGTTGTGCTAGGTGCTGCGCTCTCACACACTTCGGTCCTTTTTAATTAATTTGATTAACGGTTATATGCAACTTGATCCTGAGAGTGGCCCTCTGTGCTGTGTGCTTGAGCGGCTCACGTCTCTTAAAATATGTTTTTGTTAGAAGCTTGGTTTAGGGGCCAGCACGGTGCTTAGTGCTTGGTTGGCCACTCTCCATAAGGACCGGTTCATAGAGCGACAACCTGGGACAACCGCGCAACCACAAGACTGGAATGGGACAGTCTTGACTTACTAATTAGGTCATTTTGGTTTGGGAGTAACTTACCTGCGGGGCAAGAGGGGTGGTAAGCTTCTATGGCCCTCACGCTACGAGGCTTGGTCTGTGCTGTGTGTCTTGTACCCCCTCGAGGCTTGCTCAATAGTCGCTGATCCAGAATCCTTAGCGGTTACACCTTACCAATGTGTCCTTTGTAACGGTCTCGTAGTGTGCTTGCTAGTCATCTCACCTAAGGAAGTGTGATGGACAACTAGCGTGGCTCACGACTTGTGGGTAAAGTTGTGCAACCTCTCGAGAGTGTAAAACTGGTATACTAGCCGTGCTCACGGTCATGAGCGGCCCAGATCCTCCGTCTGATTAGTGGGAATCTACCTTGGGTGGTTTGGTTTGGTTCTCAGTAGATTCATGGTTAATTTTGATTAATTATTATGTAACTTGGGTCATGGTAATTCATCCACTTGTAGTAATTAGCTTTAATAAAATTTGCCAAGATTAAAAGCTAATGCAGTGAGTCAGCTAACCCTAGAGCCTCATAATTCGTGTTATACTTGTTGAGTACAAGTTGTGTACTCACACTTTCCTTCTCTACTCTTCTGTTCTCTTTGGGATGTCTTCGACTGCTGCTCAGTACCCGGCGACGTGGAGAACTACATCAGCGGATTCGACGATTTCTAGGCGTTGTCTCCCAGCCGACGTCCCTGTGGCGCCCTATTCTTCATGTATTTATTTTACGCTTCCGCATTCCTTGAACTGATTCTTGATTCAGTTGTAATAAAGATATTCATTTATAATCTATACGCTTTTATTTCGAGATACGTGTTGTGATATCTTGATGATTCTGTTGTATATATGCATGACTTGATCCTGGCGCATATATGATTGCTCGATTTATGTTCTTATAAATCGGGTGTGACAAAAACACACCCCTCAATCCAAGGCAAAAGATGTCAACCAATCAGAACGCATAGTTCAGCCTCACATGGATCAAAAGACCCACAAACACATTCCACCGACTTAGGACAGCGCCGGTGCATACATGACCAACCCAAGGGCCCACTGGGCAGCCACCTTGCCAAAGGGTAAGGTAGTTGGCTACCTGGCCAGGTGGGCCGAACCACTGGTTCGGTCGAACAAGGCTGAGCTCCACCGACTTACCACTTGTACGTGCTAGCTCTTCATTCCTCCTCAAGGTCGGTTCCAGGTGAATTCAACTCTTTTCCCAGCCGAGCCACCCTGCACAAGGTTATAAATATGAGGGGAGGGGCTCCAAACAAAGACATACCTCAAGTTGCTCTCTCTCAAGTTTCTCTCTTGTTTAGTCCATAAGCTAGTGGAGTTTAGGCTGAAGTATCTCTTCTTCGGGTTCCCGAGGTTGCCTGGGAGTATTAGGTATAGGTTTAGCTACTCCTCTCCTTTGTTATTCTCAGATAACTTTAATAGAGTTATCTTCTAGATTTATATACTTGCATAGTTTGTCTTCTGCGATGTCAGATATATACTCTATAATTAGTTTGTATTCTCACTTTATACCTTGCATGATTAGAAGGGTAAATCTAGTGCCATGGCAACGGTTCTAGTACTCGTATGTTTGCTCTAGTATGATGACTATTCATCTGAAGGGTGGGGGCTCCACGCGGGATACTAGAGTATCACTAATTAATGTAGATATGGTGTCTGGGTTAATCAGTGTTGACGGATGCGGTCCTATTCTATGGTTAGATGAGGTAGTGTTGGTGTTTTACCAGGAAGCATACCTAAGGATACCCTAAGGAAGTAGACTTGTAGGCAGGGTGTCGCCGAGATCAGGAACTCGAAGGTGCGAGCAACACAAGGTTTAGACAGGTTCGGGCCGTGATGTGCGTAATACCCTACATCCTGTATGGTGGTTTGTATTGCTGTAGGTGTAGACTGGTTCGGAGGGGGTCCGTGCCCACCCTTATATACTCTGGGGACAGGATTACATGGAATCCTAGACTGATATTAGCTTAGCAGTTCTACCCGAGTACTACTCGGGTAGTTTCCTTCTGTATTGACTAGTCCTACTCGTATCCAAGTACTTTACAATAGATATAAGGTATAGGACATGCCCCATCCCTTATTCTAGAACATTCTATGCCATGTGCATAGTTCTGTGGCCCTGGGTCTAAAAAGCCTCCGAGCTCTTCCTATCCAAGTACTGCAGGCTTCCGATTACTTCTGAAGTCATCTTCGGTTTCTTCTGAAACTCCATTCTAAAGGCGTTCTCTGAGTACTTCCTTGGCTGCCTCGAGGCTATGAGGTGCTCGTGGCCCGAGTAGTTTTATGTCTTCTTTTATATGGGATGCGATGAAAATCGCACTCCATATAGAGTAGCCCCCGAGCCTTAGGTTGAATCGAAGAATCAGACTGAGGGTCAAATTAGTCTTGAATCTTCTTTTATTATCTTCCAAATATTTTTGAAAAATAAGTCATCAATGATACATGCCCCGTAGCCCCCGAGCCTTGAATCCAAATCCCAAGGTTTGAAAAAATGGTCCAAAAGAACGTGGCATGCATCGTAGAATATTTTTAAGAAATTGAATGGATGGTTAAAATAGATTGATTGGTTTAAAATTTGAAAACCCCTTTTTTCAGGATAAAGTCCCTGAAAAAAATGGTTAAATAAATAACTTCACCAAACAAACCCTAAATTATCGCTCAAAATAAATCTTATCATGAGAAAAAACTCCTTAGCTTCCGCACTGTGAGACCTGGCCCTCCGCTAGTTATTTAACCACGCGGTGAGTTAGGGTTAAGCCAGGCTTTCATTTGCCTTATCACTGGTCCAAGCCCTTCGTCTTTCTCTACTCTAGTGCCACCGCCCTTTCTAGATCTAGTTCTTGGGTTGCGCTTCTTCCACCTCGTTGCGCTGGCAAACTAGTCGCTCGTGCTTTCATTCACCTCCGCATTCCCTCTCCAGCAGCCCCCGAGTGCATGCAAGTAATGAAGCTCGTGACTACAAGGATGGGTAAAGCAAAGGAGCAAGGGAGAGAAGCACAAGAAGAAGGAAGAGGCCAAGCAGACGGAAAGGACTGGAGTTACAGTAAGTGCTCCAGAAATGACCTCTTGCGTCTTGTGAAAGAAGGTATTCTTCAAGAACAGCATCTTGTTCAGTGGCCTTATCCTCGCGAGAATGTAGATGAAATTGTTTTATTCCAACATTTCATTGAAAGGGGATTGGCCTCCCCCACCGCTAACTTCTTGTGTGGCCTTCTTTACAATTATGGTCTTCAACTCCACCATCTTAACCCTAATTCTATCGCACATATTGCAATATTTGTCCATCTTTGCGAAGCTTTTCTGGGCATTGAGCCCCACTTTGCCCTCTTCCACTACCTCTCCCGCCTTAAGCCACAGCCCAGCGAGGAGAGACAAAAATGTAGTCGGAGGGGCTAGATTTCAGCTGAAGCAAAAAAAATAGACAAGTACATCGAGTAAAAATTTTCAAGTAGTCTATCAGGTTGGAAGGAAAGGTGGTTCTATATTGGAAACCATAAGCCATCGTTGCTAGAGAGAATTGAAGGAATACCCAAACCATAGCCAGAGTGGAACCAAGATCCTCCTCAGACCGAGATGGATCAAGTTAAAGAGCTGCTTGAGATGATCTGAGCGCTGAAAATGATAGGAGTCACATGTGCATCTGTGATGTATTCGTTCTTTGAGCGTCGGATTCAGCACCTGCAGAAGATGTGTCGCTTCGGTTTCGACTACCGTTAGACTAAAGATCCATCCCGCATGTCTGCAGAGGAGCTACCAGCTGGGGAACCATTGAGGAGAGTAGCACGCGTGGTCATGGATGTAGTCGCTGTCTGTTGGGTATTTTTATGCTCACAAATTAATCTGCAAGCGCGCAGATACCATTGTAGCTTTCACCCAGGAGTATTCCGGGGTATTATATCCACTGAGGAACATGTGTATATTATCGAAGGCTTAGGTTCGTCCAAGGACACCACACTGGATAGAGGAAAGGATAGAGAGGATTTCTAAGGCTAAGAATCAGAGGTAAGATAGATTTGTCCTAGTTGTTCACGTCGGACTACTAGCTTCCCACAGGACAAAACCTGGTGAGCTCCAGTACTACGGTAGTGGGATATACCCGAATAGGGAGGGTTACGCTAGATAGACAAGGTTGTCACCACCTGCTACCTACCTCATCTAACCATGGGATATACCACAACCAAAAGGTAAAGTCCGATCTAGACACCACGTCTATTCCATCCTTTACTAACTCTAGAATCGATCTTACTCTAGAGCATCCACTATGCTTGTGAACTATTGATCCAGTAAACAACTAGGGAACTAGAACTATTACTTAACTAAGAGACTAAACCACAAAGGAAATCACGAATAGTTACTATGATTGATAAGCATCCATCGAGGTACAAGCTGAAGAAGAGCGCCGGGGGCTGACCGGCACCTCCCTGACTTCGCCTCACTCTCTCCCTATTTTCTAAGCACTACCTAGGCAGCCCTAAACCTCTAAGGTTAGCCTAAAGCTCAAGAATGAGAGTGTAAGCACAAGGGAGGAGAGTGACTGGTGTGTCCTCATTCTTACCCTCCTCTACTATTTGTAGCTGTGATCAGGGGGGTTTCATCCGGGAAAACAGTTGGGCGCAGGCAGAACTGACTTCTAGACATCACCAGGAAGTGCCACATGGAAGCTGGGGGTGAGGGGGCCCAGTGGCAGTTCGGCCGAACGGGTGGTTCGGCTGACCCCTGGCCACCGCCTTTGGCCAGGAGACTAGTATGTGGGCCCTTACGTTGGTTCTGGGTGACTTGGCGTAGTCCTATGTCGGTTGCATGCTTGGTGGGCCCTTTAATCCTTGGGAAGCTTAATAACGCGTTCTGATTGGTCGGAGAGGTGTTGCCTTGGATTGAGAGAGTGTTTAGGCTGTCATGTGGGTCCTTCAATTCTCGTGCTTGCTCGTGATTGGTCGGTGTTTTGTAGCTTGGATCCTGGAGCATGTTTTACCAACATTTCTGCTCAATTTCCAACATAGCAATATTTTCCGAGGGACATGTGGATTTGGCATTATTTTGGATAAATATGTAGGCATGAAATGTTAGTTCTCATTGGTTTTCTACATCAAATTGATGATCAAAATCGGTCTGTAACAAGCGTCAACACTGTCCTATATGTACTGCAGCTGTTCAGCGCAAAAAAGCTCCCAAACAGGTATAAGTAAGCCCTGTGTAATGAGTCTTTCGAGTACTTTGGTTGGTGCCTCCCGCTAATCTTGTCATCCTTGTTTTGTCAGCATGATGATATAAATGTGTATAGGAGAATGCCTCCTATGCTAGATATTGAATGCCCCAGCCATGTGAAGCCAAAAGCGCATCGGCTGCCGGCGATATCCCGCCCCACTCACGATCCAGTGAGTGAGGAAGAAGATGAAGAAACTGATGATGGTTGCACCTTGGCGGAGCTGTAGAGGAAAAAAGGAACAAGTACCTCCTAGGAAAGCCCAAGCTTTACTGATGGTGAACTCTTCTCCAGTCCTCCAAGGAAGTCTCGGGTTACCGCTTGCAAACAAAAATCCTCTGCCATTGCAGGCAGCAATGATGCTGATTTCGCCCAATTTTCCTCTTTTCCTCTTCAGCAGTGCTTCTGCCTCCGATCCTAAGCGCTCGAAGCAAAGGATTGAAGGCGAAGTAGTCGGGCATGATATCGGAACGGAACAGGATGTGCCCTCCGTTACAGTGGACCCGTTGAAGAGTGGTGCTGAAGTTGCATCGGAGCAAACATCGCCTTCGACTAACCTTCAAGTCAATGCAGCCGCATGTGGTGCCGCGTCGGGGCAAATATTGCCCTCACTTGGCACGCGAGCATCTTCACTATAAGTACTCACACTACACCAAACTGGAATTATCTTGGCGGCTAGAAGTTTCCTTGGCGGTCGAAATTGAACCGGGAAGGAAAATATTGTTTCCTTGGCGGTGCTAGTTAAGAGCCAAGGATTCTATATTCCTTGGCAGCCGATAAGATCCGCCAAGAAAAGTGAGCACTTACTTGGCAGATTTTCAAGGCCGCCAAGTAAATTGAGAATTTTCTTAGCAGTTTTACCAGGCAGCCAAGGAAATGTCGCATTTTCTTGGCAGCTGACAGCCAAGAAAATGTCACGTTTTCTCTTTTTAATCGGTAATTAAAATTTATAATTAGTTTCTTCCTCATAAGAACTCTAAATTAGTTGGTTCTTTTTTCTTATAAAATCATGTTCTTTCATTTGGTGATGTTTGTATGTATGTTAATTGCTATTTATTAGATATTTGTCATATGGTTTATTTTCTTCCATCAAGTAGAAAATAGGAAAAGAACACATTTTCAATAACAATTGCTATTGTAACTTTAAATTTTCTAACATGAAGATAAATATAAGGTTGTGTCCAAATTTGAGATGCATACAAGTTAAAAAATATTATGAGGTATTTAAATATTAAAGTTTGATTTGAGTTATAGAAAACTACGTGAGAGATGTATCCTTTTATGAATAATGTATGGTCTAACTTTATTAAAACAGTTTTAAGTTTTTTATAGCAAGCTTATGTCATCATTTTCCGCCACCCTGCTTCTCACTGTTGCCAGCAGGCGGCGGCCGCTACCAGCCCACGCAACCGCGGAGCTACCCCACTCAGCCACTCTTCGGACTCCAGAACGCGCGACGCCAATGCGACCACCGGAGCCGGCGAGCGGTGGACGCGCGGGAGCGGAGGTGCGAGCCTGCGAGGCCAAGGCTGCTCGTCTCCAGGTGCCGCATGCCGACGAAGAAAGGTACTAGTTCTGCACTTTAGCTGATTCACTTCTACCTCGCTGGTAATTCGTAGTCCAAGTACTTGAAAACTTGATTTCCTAGTACGTACTGTTAGCCGAGCCGTGAGGATCGAATACTTGACTGTTATTTTACTAGTGCATCCCGGATCTAGTTTAAGTAGTACTTGCTTGTTCTTTTAAAGTGCATCACGGATCTAGTAATAAGATCTGCAGTACTTTCCTTTTCTTTTAGCAGCGCATCTCGTATTCTCGTACTTGAATCTTGATTTGTTATTGCCTGATGTCAACATATATAGATCTATATGTATTTTTCTCCACGAAGCACAGGCCATCACAGACACTTTTTTGTTAATGCGAATAACAAAAATTTCTGACAGATTGCATATGCGTAGATATTCCCTCAAACTGTAGGTTTCAATCGTGGACCATTAAGAAGGCTTGACTGACGGCAGCAGTTGAAATATTGCTGAGATTTCCTACCACTAGATAATCGTTCTTCTCACTGAAAATATTCCATTTAAGTGGCCTTTTAGGTGCTTGTGCCTGTGATTAACGGCTTCAACATTTCAGGTAAAAAGGTCCGTCGGTTTTAAGTCCACTGAAGGATACGCTCAAGGTGGTAGATTGTAAGTGAGGTGTCACTGTCACATCCGGTTTTGGAAAGGAACCGAATGCATCTTATATGTGCGCCAGGATCAAATTCTACATATATGATAGACGTCACAAGTGTATACCCGAAACAATGTCACAACGAAAGAGAGTATTATAGTACTTTATTACATGACCGAAAGTCTTAAGCGAATAAATAAACGTTTATAACTAGCAGCGGACTTCAACTTCACAGGCAGATGACTAGAAGATATACGCCTAATACTCTTCAAAATCTTCAGGGAACTTCGGACAATTATCTTTTTGTGAGCATCATTGGTTTTAATAAAATAAGCGTGAGTACACTTATGGTTGGTACTCAACAAGTGGAGTAAATTATATGACATGCAATGCCAAAATTAAGGAAAATCTGACATGGTTTGACTGCGATAAGCATTTTTAGTTGACCAAGTTTTATTTAGTAAGCATTAACTAAATGTAAGTATATACCAACCCTTAAATAAATAGAAGGGATAAGATAACAATAATAAATAAAGAACCTCAATTTACATTATCTTTAAGTTCAATTATCATATGAGGGTCTGAGCCGCTCTTAACCGTGAGCACGGTTGAGGGCCTCAGCGTGCGGGGCCAGGACACCGCGCGGCGGAGGCCGTGCCGCGGCCGAACTCGGGTGCGAGTCCGAACCTGGCTCGAGCTTGAGGACGGGGATGACCCCAACAGGCGGGCCCCGCCTGTTAGTGAGGGAGAGGAAGGGGAGGAGAGAGCTGGGCGCCGGTGGGCCGTTGGGCCGGGGAAAGGGAGGAAGAGCGGGGCAGGCTGGGCGAGCCATACGGGAGGAAGGGAAAGGAAAGGAGAAAGGCCGGCTGGGCTGGGCCGCGTGGAAGAAAAAGAAAAAGGGAGAAATAAGATGGGTCGGGCCAAAAGGAGGAAAAGAGAGAAAGAAAAAGAAATGCATTCAAAGGCATTTGAATTTAAAAGTTAAATTCAATTGGAAGACAAGCAATGAAACAATGCAATGCAGCATGAAATGCACAAGACCTATATTTTCTTATATTTCTTTTTATCGTTGAGTATATTACTATTAATTCACGGCAAATGCTCTAAAATCAAAATAATTGAATAAAACCTTATGGATCCTAAAAAGAATCTAGCAAAATTTATTTAGGTTCCTAATTTGAAAATTAGGGTGTTATAGTGGCTGGTGAGATCAGAAACTTGAAGGTGAAAGGAACACAAAACTTTAGACAGGTTCGGACCACTGAGAGTGTAATACACTATGTCCTGTGTGATGGTTTGTATTGCCTTAGATGATGTATTTGGTTGATGCTTTGGAGAGGGTCTCTGCCCACCCTTATATAGTCTGGGAGGACAGGGTTATATGGAAATTCTAACTCGATACTAGCTTAGAAGTCCAACCCGAGTACTACTCGGATAGTTTCTTTCTGTTCCGACTAGTCCTACTCCTGTACGAGTAGTTAGAACTGGTGTAGGGCGTGGGCCATATCCCATCCCTGTCAGATCCGGGGCCACCGGGCTGGGCACGTTACGAAGTTTAAGAGATTAAGCCCGTCTTGTCTCTTATTTGTTTTGTTTATCTCTTGTTTATCCCGTTTAAATAGGAGATAGAGTTAACCAACACGGAGAGGATCTACTCGAGATCAGTTTGGGTGTGATCCCTCGGAGGGGGTTGGTTAGCATCTTTGTAACCCTGGCCTCTCGGATATATAAGGGAGGTCAGGGACCCCCCTAAAACAGAAGATCATTAGGTCATTCTATACAGAAGGCAATACAAGCCATACAGGACGTAGGGTGTTACGCTCCGTGCGGCCCGAACCTGTCTAAGTCTTGTGTTCCTTGCACCTTCGAGTTCCTGATCTCGGCGTCTCCTCACCCAAAACTTACCACCTTGGGTATATCCCACGGTGGGCAGCCGGTTAAACACCGACAGCTGGCGCGCCAGGTAGGGGTGCACGTCGAAGATCCACCGGCGAGCTCGATGGCATCGTTCGGATTCATCAGATCAGTTCCCTCTCAGGGCACGACGTTCGTTTTTGGTTCATGGGTCTGCATCGCAGATGGTGCGGGCAGTTTCCGGCGATTCCTCGTCGACATGAAGCCAAAAACCTCCGCTGCGGATCTCCGCAGCAACCTTGACAAGTTCGTCGACGGGCTCGACAACTTGCCGCTCCACGCTTCCGCAGCACAGATCGAGTTGGAGTCCGATCCAGCTTCGACTTCTTCTGGTATTGTGTCAACTCCCCCTGGTTTGGATTCGTTCCAATCTAGGGACCAGCACAGCCGATATCAACTCGGTTTGTGTGATTTGGCCACTAACCTTCAGGAGGCTCACGACTCTGGGTCCTTCTCCATGTCTGAGAAGGACCTGGACTTGTTACTCCAGACCGAAAAGCTTGAGGCCACCGCGTGTCGGGGGGCTTCGGGTTGTCCCGGTACCGGTGATCTGGTGGTCACCCCCCTGCCGGAGGGGCACGTGGTGTACTGGAGGGGCATGACGCCCCCCAAACTACTCGAGGCAGAGGGCCGACTCGTGGCCCACCTCGAGCCCTTGCCTTTTCAAGAAGGCAGGCCGTTGGCCACCGAGGCTGAGGGGTCGACCGAACTAGTCGACGAAAGTTCTCATGAGCTTTCATCCCGCCAGGTGCTGATGGCCGAAGAAGGCGAGGACGATGGGGATTTTCCCATCGACAACTTTGAAGCGATCTCCGAGGATGAGATCACAGCCAACGTCGGCGACGAAAACGACGCCGATCGTGAAGCGCGGAGGGCCAGAAACAGGGCCCGCACAATCCGGCGGAGGAGGGCCAACGAGCGTAGGAGATCTATGCATCGTGAGCTCGATCCTGAGTTCGCCGCCGTCAGCGAACGGGGGTTTCGGACTCCGGTGGCCAACATCGCCAGGGTTACGGCTATCCTCGAGCGCAGCCATGACCCGGAGGTACGTCAAGCACTCTTGTACGCGCAGAGGGCTTGGATCCAGTTGGATCAACACAACCCGGCGCTTACCATCAGGGAGGAGCGTGTGGGTGAAAGTCGAGTCAGAACCACAGCCGAGCGGCCGGCGGCTGTCCTCGACGTCAACCCAGCAACGACAACGCTTGCGGGAGCCAGACCCCTGGCGGGAGGCAGCAGCCACCGCAAGGGGGTCAGCCACGACAAGCCCATCATCGACTCCCTCTGGAGGATCTGCGTCAACACATCAATGAAGGCCGCGATGCGCGCACCGTGATTTCTTCCAGGCGCAAGACCCGTGAAGAAGTCGAGAATGAAGGTACTGATTGTAGCGATCGATTTCCTGCTTTTTCCGCTCGTTTCAGCAGCTACAAGTACCCGGAGGGCTTCAAGCCGATCGGCATCACCAAGTACGACGGCAAGCAGGCTCCCCAGCAGTGGCTTCGTTGCTACTCTACGGCCATTGACGTCGCAGGGGGCTCAAACATCACCAAAGTCGTCTACTTCCCGATGGCTTTGGACCCTGCGCCGCTCACTTGGCTGGAGAGCCTCGGCAGCAACACAATCGACTCCTGGGAACGGCTTAAGAAAGTCTTCATCGACAATTTCCAGGGAGCGATCGCTCGTGCAGGAACTCGACATGATCTTGCCCAGTGCAAGCAAGAACGCAACGAGCTCCTGCGATCCTACACGCGTCGCTTCTTCGACGTCCGCGCCACTATCGCGAACATCTCGGAAGAAGACATCATCGACTGTTTCTACAACGGCATCACCGACCCCAGCATCTACAGGGATTTCGGGCGGAACAGGCCAAAGACCGTTGCGGGCCTTCGTGACATGATGCACGATTGGTCCGAACAAGAGGAGAAGATGCAGGAGCGGTTCCCGCGGCGTCAAGATAATAATTTGCGGCGCTCAAACGACAACCGCAACGACACAAGCCAGCGGGACTTTTCGGGTTCACTCCGAAAACGAAAGCCAGATAATGTTATCGCGGCTATCGATCGTCCTTCGCGGGGTAAGAAGTCGACGACGCAGGAGGAGTTCGAGAAGCTCCTGCAGAAGAAGTGCCCATGGCATCCGGCGCTAGCCACGCCGCCATTGACTGCTACCACCTTCGGAGGACGTTCAGTAACACCGGTGGTGGAAAGAAGAATAAGAAGCCTGCCGACAAAGAACCCGAGGATGATGATCACGACGACCAGGGGCGTAATCCGAACTTTCAGGATGCCTCGAAGGTCGTCAACGTTATCTTCGGCGGTGATGAGGATTTCGGTTCCAGGAGGGACCAGAAGCTGCTTCTTCGTGAAATCTTGTCCGTCGAGCCGGCGGTACCACGGCCGCTCCGTTGGTCGGAGGTCCCCATCTCGTTCTCTCGCGACGATCAATGGACGAGCTTCTCGGAGCCCGGTAAGTTCCCATTGGTTCTGGATCCCGTGGTGGCGGAGGTCAAGCTCACCAAGGTCCTCATCGATGGCGGAAGCGGGCTCAATCTCATCTTCGTCAGTACTTTGAAGAAGATGGGCCTGGATTTCAAGGATATGCTGGTGCCCAGCAAGTCTCCCTTCTACGGGATCGTCCCAGGTAATGCGGCGCACCCGCTTGGCACGGTGGTCCTCCCAGTCACCTTTGGCACGCGGGAGAATTATCGTACCGAGTTTATCAAGTTTGAGGTGGCTACTTTTGATTCCTCTTACCATGCAATATTGGGTCGTCCGGCACTAGCTAAGTTCATGGCAGTGCCGCACTATGTTTATCTGCTTCTTAAGATGCCAGTGCTCGGTGGAGTTCTCACCCTCCGTGGCGACTTGAAGAAGTCATATGACTGCAACCAGGAGGCGATCCAATATGCTTCGACTACTCGTGTGCCAGATGCTTCGGGAGAAGTACTCGCGGCCGCGCAGCAGCTTTCCCAGTCTGGGCTGGAAATTCCCTCCAAGAAGGCCAGCAAGTCGAGCATCCAGTCGACTGATGGCGTGGCCCTCAAGTCGATCCAACTCCAGGAGGGAGATCCGTCTAAGACCGCCGTCATTGGCGCGGGCTTAGGCGACAAATAGGAACTCGCGCTCGTCAGCTTTCTTCGGGCTAACCGAGACATATTCGCATGGAAACCTGCGGACATGCCAGGGGTGCCCAGGGAGTTGATCGAGCATGCTTTGAATGTAGACCCGAAGGCCACGCCCAAAAAGCAACGCCTCCGGAGGTTTGCCCACGACAAGCGTGAGGCCATCAAACGAGAGATCGCTAAACTTCTCGCGGCTGGATTCATTAAAGAAGTAATCCATCCAGAGTGGGTAGCGAATCCCGTTCTTGTAAAGAAAAAAATAATGAATGGAGAATGTGTGTCGACTACACTGATCTCAACAAGCATTGCCCAAAAGATCATTTTGGGCTGCCGCGTATTGACCAAGTTGTCGACTCAACAGTCGGCTGCGTCCTTCTTTGTTTCCTCGATTGTTACTCAGGCTATCACCAGATCGCGCTTAAGGAGGAGGACCAAATCAAGACTGCCTTCATCACCCCGTACGGGACCTACGCTTACAAAACAATGTCCTTCGGGTTGAAGAATGCGGGAGCAACTTACCAACTCGCGATCCAGATGTGTTTCGCGGATCAGTTGCACCGAAACGTCGAGGCCTATGTGGACGACGTGGTCATCAAGACCAGGGAGTCCGATAACTTGATCACAGATCTGGAAGAAACTTTTAGCAGTCTACGCAGATATCGGTGGAAACTCAATCCCACCAAATGCGTTTTTGGAGTACCTTCAGGGAAACTGCTCGGGTTCATTGTCAGCAACCGGGGCATCGAAGCCAACCCTGTAAAGATCACGGCCATCACTGATATGGAGGCTCCGGCCACAGTTAAGGATGTGCAGAAGCTGACAGGTTGTATGGCGGCCTTGAACAGGTTCATCTCCCGACTCGGGGAGAGAGGACTACCTTTCTTCAAGCTCCTAAAACGCCAAGACAGATTCCAATGGACGGAGGAGGCCGAGCGAGCCCTACAAGACCTGAAAATTCATCTCCAGTCGCCTCCGATCCTCACCGCTCCGCTACCAGAAGAGGACCTACTACTCTACATTGCGGCAACAACCCATGTTGTCAGCAGCGCTATTGTAGTCGAGCGAGGCGAAGAAGGCCATGCGTTTGGAGTGCAGAGGCCCGTCTACTTCGTCAGCGAGGTCCTCTCCGAGTCAAAGGTACGGTACCCAGCAGTTCAAAAGCTCTTATATGCAATTTTAATCACATCAAGGAAGTTGCGCCATTACTTCGACGATTACAAGATCACTGTGGTTACGGATTTCCCGCTGGCGGATATTCTTCATAATCAAGATGCCACGGGACGCATATCTAAGTGGGCAGTGGAACTGGGGGCTCTGTCAATCGACTTCAAGCCACGCACTGCAATCAAGTCACAGGCTCTAGTCGATTTCATGGCTGAATGGAGGGAGAATCAAGTCCCAACCCCAGTGGACAAGCCAGAGCACTGGACCATGTACTTTGATGGATCCCTCAAGCTCGACGGCGGGGGTGCTGGTGTCTTGCTTATCTCCCCACGAGGTGAGCAGTTGAAATACGTCCTTCAGATCCTGTGGGCGGTATCCAACAATGAAGCCGAGTATGAAGCCTTGCTTCACGGGCTTCGTTTGGCGATATCACTAGGGATCAAGCGACTACTTGTATATGGCGACTCTCTTCTTGTCGTTCAGCAGGTAAATAAGGAATGGGATTGCAACAAGGAGACGATGGAGGCATACGTTCAGGAAGTGCGCAAGCTGGAAAGCAAGTTCTCCGGCTTGGAGGTCCACCATGTGCTACGAGAACACAACGTTGGTGCAGATATCCTGTCCAAACTGGGGTCAACACGCGCTCAAGTCCCACCGGGAGTCTTCGTCCAGGAGCTCGCTCAGCCATCCATCAAGCCTTCTCCGCCGGTAACCATCGACTCGGGTCCCCAACAACCCGACCGAGAGGTTCTGATGCTGGGGGAGGATTGGCGAGCGGCCTTTATCGACTTCATTCAAGACCAACGGCTACCGGCGGGAATCGACGCCAAGAGCGCAGAAGCGGCACGCATATCGCGAAGGAGCAAGGGCTTCGCCCTGGTCAAAGGCAAGCTCTACAGGCGTGGCGCTCGGTCAGGAGTTCTCATGAAGTGCGTCACGAAGGAGGACGGTCACGACATACTGCGGAAGATTCACGAAGGCGTCTGCGGCAACCATGCGGCATCAAGAACGCTGGTTGGGAAAGCGTACAGGGCTGGTTTTCTGGTGGCCCACCGCAGTCACCGACGCGGAGGATCTCGTGCGCAGGTGCCAAAATTGTCAATTCTTCGGCAAACAGACACATGTTCCGGCCCATAGCCTCATCACTATACCGCCATCTTGGCCGTTCGCTTGTTGGAGTCTCGACATGATCGGGCCCTTCACGACGGCGCCAGGCGGTTTTACCCACGTGCTGGTGGCTATCGACAAGTTTACGAAGTGGATCGAGTACAAGCCAATCGCCAAGCTCACGCCAGACCGGGTTGTTGATTTCATCTCAGATGTCTTGTACCGTTTTGGTTTTCCCAACACCATCATCACGGACTTGGGGTCAAATTTCACGGCTAACCAGTTCTGGGAATTCTGCGAGAATGCCTGCATCGCAGTCAAGTATGTCTCAGTTGCTCACCCGCGGGCCAATGGACAAGTCGAGCGGGCGAACGGCTTGATAATCGACGGCCTCAAGAAGCGGCTATATGACGAGAACAGCAAGAAGGGAGGAAAATGGGTACACGAGCTGCCGCATGTAGTCTGGGGGCTTCGGACTCAGCCGTCCAAAGCCACAGGCCAAACACCTTTCTTCCTCGTATATGGATCCGAAGCCATTTTACCAGCCGATATCATGTGGAAGTCCCGAGGGTCGAAATGTACAATGAAGGCGAGGCGGACGAGGCGCGGCAGTTAGAGCTCGACTCTGTAGAGGAAGCTCGTTGCACCGCTCTTGTCCAGTCAGCCCGGTACCTACAGGGGATCCGCCATACCATGATCGCAACGTCAAGGAGCGGTCATTTAGTGTTGGCGACTTGGTCTTGCGTCGCATCCCAGGACGAATCTGGCCTACACAAGCTCAACTCAAGGTGGGAGGGCCCGTTCGTCGTCAAGCAGGTCACACGGCCAGGGTCGTATCGACTACAGTGCCCCGAAGGCCAGGACATCCCAAATTCCTGGAACGTCCAATACCTGCGTAAGTTCTACCCGTAAGCAAATGCCCGGTGATATCCGAATTCCCCGGGGGCTTGAAGATCTCCTTTCCTCGATCCATATTGGAGGCTTCGAGCCACACTATTCGGGTTGAACACTCCTTCTCCGGCGACAACAGCCACGGCCACGGGCGAAACTCTCGTGTAAGCTGGCTACTCGACGTGAATAAAGTTATGACTACATTCACAACTTATCGACTTCATTTTTTGTCGAACCATCCGCTCCGGCTAAAACTCCTCGATATATCGAGTTCCGCCACGACCTTAGGTGGTCGCACGCGACTGAAGTCGCACCTTGTCCAACTCGGTTGATCCGCTCGACTGGCTAAAAAACAGCGCGTTGGAAAGGCTCGCATAAAGAGCTACCTCGACTACATCATGAGTGGCTGCACTCAGAACAGTCATGTTTTTTGCCAAAAGAATGGCCAAACGCGGCAACGACCGCACCTGCTCCTAACAAGCTCGATCCGTCCGCCTGGGTCCTCACCCAGCTTACGGAGCACGCTCATAAGCACGAGCGTTTTCGACTACAATCCAGAGTCACCGCACTCGAGCTAGTCCTAACTTTTCGCCCTACGCACGGCACCCCCGCGACGATGCTCGCG